>NW_026739491.1:1230578-1337029 GCF_022355385.1 Mustela nigripes
ACAGCCCGGACAGACCTAAGCAAGGTCAGGGCCCCGCTGCGCCAAGTGTGGGACCCTGACTCCCAAGCTGGGGACAAGCCTGATTCGAGACTTGATCCTGGGAACCCGGGATCATGACCTGAGCCGAAGGCAGACACTTAATGAACTGAGCCAGCCAGGCACCCAAACATGATATATTCTTTCTTTAAGGATGCCAAAGCAGTTCACAGCAGCCGGCCAACCCCACTGTCATTACCACTGCCCCCACGTCGTTCAGATGCTGGAGCTTTCCCAGAACCCCATACTTCACCGTCCACCTGCACCTTGTGCCAGCTCACTACGGGA
This sequence comes from Mustela nigripes, assembly GCF_022355385.1. Taxonomy (NCBI): domain Eukaryota; kingdom Metazoa; phylum Chordata; class Mammalia; order Carnivora; family Mustelidae; genus Mustela; species Mustela nigripes. The sequence continues at coordinate 1,230,903 of NW_026739491.1, forward strand.
GAGACAGTCTTGATAAATGTGATGCTTGTCTGCCCGAGCTTGTCCCCACCTCCCATCCCCCGCAACAGGGGTCTCACGGGATCTCAGCGAGGAGTCAAGGTCGGGAATGCCGCCCTGAGGTGTTGCTCACAGTGCTGTGACAGCGCCGACTGTCTTGTCCTGGGGGCCCCTCACCATCAGAACCTGATGCAAGGACATGTATATAGGGAGTTTATTTTGGAGGTGATCCCAGGGAGCAGAAATGGGGGACCGACACAAGCAAGAAAAGGAAAGCAGAAAAAAGAAAAACTAACGTCATGGGGTATCTCCAGGTCACAGCTGTGGGTGACTGGGGCTCAGTGCTACCAGGACCTTCCCAACGGTAAATAGAAGGACCCTCCGGCTTATCAGCCAGATGACAGACTGACAGAAGCACCCATTTATAACCTCCCATGCCCCACCGCAGGAGGCTGGCGCAGTGGAAGCTAACCACCCCCCTCAGCATGTCCTTACGCTGAGCACGCTCCTGCCAGCAGTCCATGTTGGGCACTGCACAAACTCCAGGGCAAAAAAAAAAAAAAAAGAAAAAAGTCTTTGTGCTCACACGAGGCGAGATGCTGGCAGTGCAAAGTGAGTTAAAGCTCGAGTGGAACCGTTTGGCAGAGCGTGGCTGGAAATAGAGGTGCCGCTGAGCACCGGGGAGGCTGTGAATACTCTCTCGAGCCAGACTGTCTGAGTTCAAATCCTTTTGCAGTGCTTCATTCTCCTCCACTTATAAAAGGAAGAGTTCTAAAAGGAAAACTACTTTATTGGGTTGTCACGAGGCGAATGAGAAAGTCCACAGCGCCTGGCGCATAATAATCACTCAATGAAGAGTGACTTCTATTATCCCCACTTTACGGTTGAGGAAATGGAGACGTAATTTTGCAGGGATGAGACAGAGAGGGGAGGAAGTGGGGGAGGAGACTTCATTTAGACTCCACACAAGCCTCCAGAGAAGCCTCAGTTTGCCTCTCACAGAAAAACCTCGTATTTCCGAGGACAAACCCTCTCCCACTTGATGTTCTCTGCGCCCGCTTTCTCGATCACAGGAGGGGCTTCCGATGGGGAAGCTGGAGCTTTTCGCCCAAAGGATGCATTCGCACTTCCTCTGCCCCAACTACAGGGTCTGTAGGTTCCTCATGATGTCACAGCCAGTTGCTATGGAGACCAGGTTGCTGTGAATGACAGGCTGGGCCCATAAGGAGCTCAGTGAGCTGCATCCCAGCCCAGGGCAGGGAGACAAGAAAACGAGGCACCCCGGGAGGGCTCATAAATCCCTCTCCCCATGCCCCAAACACACAGACACACACACAATGAAGCCAGCAGGCCCCACATGCGTTCCCTGCACCCCCTCCACTGTGACCATTTATGTCCGGGGAGGGGGGGTAGCGGGAAGCAAGCGGACCAGGAGCAGGGTGACACGTAGTCAACATCAGTCGCTGCCCCTCCCACTCCTTCTGGAAGAAAGGTGCAGCTCGGCAGGTGGCGGTGGCATCGGTAGTGTCCCCATGGCAACACTGAGGTCAGACCTCACGGGGGTGACCTCACTGTGGGGCCTCTGGACTCGTCTTGACAGGAAATGGAGGCGCTGTGAAGGAGCTCTCCAGAAAAAAAGGAATCTGCCCCCTTGGGGTCATGGCTCTGGGTGAGTCTGTTGTAGCCCTCCTCCAGTTTCAAGTGAGGACAGAGGCTGCTGGGCCTGGCCTGGCTCTTCAAGGGATGGCTGGGCCCACGGGAAGTGGCTTTCCTGCCTCTGAGGACAAAGGACAGCCTCCCTGGAAAGGGCTCCTGTCACCCTCTAGCCATGGGTCCCAGGACAGGTGGCTCTGCGACCTGTGCCTGGGGAAAGCCTTCTCCGGCAGGGGTGCACTCTCAGCCCTTCTTTGGATTCCAGCAGGGATCCTCCCCCTCAAACCCCAGCTGGATCCTTGCCGGCTTGCAGGACTGAGCTATCCCTGCTCCTGATTCATTGTCCTGCCTGTCCTGTCCTAAGCCAGGCCTCTCCACCTTCCTCAGCCCCATGTCCCAAGGGAGCCCCTGCTTACTTAGGACCATCGTTCAGGAAGGACTCTCACATTCCTTCTGCTGGAGCTTTGTAGGAAACATTAACTCCTTACCTGGACCTTGACCTTATAGCTGAGGCCCCATCATCCCGAGGAAGGCCAGTCTGGCAGAGATAGGAACCACCTACCTGTCCTGGATGCAAATCCCATTGTCCCCTCTTTCTTGAGCTCTGGCCTTTTTGTGTCTCCTCCCTGAGACTTTGGTTTGCTCAGGGTTCAGTGCGAGAATTAGCTGGCCCCATTAGTTCACAAGCCTTCTTCGTGGTCCCCACCCCCTGCCCTCCCCCTCTCTGGCCTGTACCCCCGGGTGTTCTATACTCTTGCACATCTGCTGCATCATCTCTTACTTCACTTGTCCTCCCCCCCCAACAAGGTTTTTCCACACCTGCACTCGCTGGTTCAATGAATGTGTCTAACTAAAGTCCCTCCTGAGCTCTCTCTACCTGTCCCCTCTGGAAAGGAGGAAGCCCGTGGCTTGATCTGTGTTAGATCTGTGGTGGGCGCTTCACACCCATCATCCTATGGAAATCTGTCAGGGACGTTGTCACAGGTCCCATGGCAGGGACGAAAAACACGGAGACCCACAGAAGTACGATGACCGGCTTTGAACTCACACGGTGACTCCAGTGGCTGCTTGTGAAGCATTTCCTTTCGGTTGCGTTTTATGCTCAAAAGCTATACATGTTATCTCGGTGGAGAGGAGGAAGTGAAAACCGTGAATTCCGGGGCCCGCCTGCCTGGGTCTGATTCCTGCCTCTGCCTCTTAAAAGCTGTGCATCAGATAATGCTATACATCAGTTACATTTCAGTGTTGTTGTTTTTCTTTTAAAGCGGTGTGACCTTGGGCAAGTTCTGCTACCTTTCTGTGCCTCGGAGTTCTCAAATACGAGAATAACGGTGCCTCCCTCACAAGACTGTTACAAGGATTCAATTAAGAAATCAAAGTGCTTACAACCGTGCCTGGCACAGAGTACGTGCTGTATAAATAGTGATCATTGAACGGGAAAACTGAGAACAAGAAAAGGAGGGGAAGGGTAAAGAAAGCTTTCAGTCATCTCTTTGAAGGGAGTACTCCCGTCACTTGCATCTTAGGAGGGAAACAGGCTCAAAGAGGTGAGTTATGGCACCTGAAGTCACACAGGATTAAAACCCGAGGGTCCTGACCCCTGACGGTTGCCAGCCCACCCTGCTGGAGAGGACAACGGAGGTTCTGCTGGGTGCTAGAAAAAGGGGACTCAGCACCAGGAGGGAGGGCTGCCCCGAGTCCCAGGAAGTGACCCAGGAACTCTGCTGGAGCTAGTCCTCTGCGAGGGAAAGGGGGTACTCAGGGATTGGTGGAGGAGGAGGGGGAAGGGGGCTTGGCACAGGCTTAGCGAACCCCAGCATGCAAAATTCCTTCTCCAGCTGAGTCCAAGAAAGGGAGTCAGGGCCCCACGACCCCACGGCCCCACGGGGACACAGGCAGAGTTGGGCCCCCAAGCCCCTGCTTCTTGCCCCGATGGAGTGTGACTGCTTGAAAATCCTTAAATTTGCTGGAGTGACCGGGGCAAAGCCCTCAGAAAGTTAGGAGGGTCCCAGTGGAGTAATCACTTCCCTTCTCTAACATCTATTTCTTCATCTGTAAAAGGGGGACAATATGGTTAGCGATTAGCACCTGAGCTTGTCCTAGTCCTTTGGGAGGGTCCAGTGATGGCCCGTATGCAATGCGGACTGGCTTTTCCCCTAGCACAGAGGATGTTCCGTAACTGAAGCTCTTTTTACTAGCTCTGTGACCTTAGACAAAGCACTTGAGCTTTCTGGGCCCTGTGTTTCCAAAGTCATTACTCAGAATGTGTAAGTTAACATTGCAAAGCCCCCAGCACCGTCCTGAACAGAGTAGGAGGGAGGAGGTACGAAGTCCCCTTCGCCTGGCTCGGTGAGACCACAGTTGGCCGGTAGGCAGCAGAGAGAGTCCAGAACAATCCCTGTGTGCCCAGATGGGCACTTGTCGTGTCGTGTGGCTAACGTAAGTGGCGAATCAGAGTTTCAAAAAGTCTTTGCTGTTCCCTTGGAGTTTCTTGGAACTGAAATCTGGCCTTAAGACATCACTATAGGCCCTATGTGGTTCTTCCTGCAAAATCATTTTGGAAATGGCAATCAGTCTCTGCTCAGTTGGAGGGAACTCAGGGTAAGGGGCTCAGGCCAAGCCAGAAGGGATTGTGTTGACCACGGTGAGGCCAACATGGCGGAGGCAGCAAGACAGAGCTACTGAGTGAGACCCCACGGGAGAGAGGAGATCCAGTGGCACATGGCGGGACCCCACAACACGCATCTCCGAGCTCGCCCCTCAGTCATGTGCCCTCATGCTCTCATATGCACCCCCTTGTACACACCGGTGCCTGAGATTGCTGCTCACCTCATTCCTGGTGCCCCTTCCATGCCGGAGCAGCACAGCTCTGGGAACTTTCCCTCTCAAGTGCCTAACATCAAAGAAGAGCCAACGAGATTCCCCGTGCTGTTCCTGAAAGTCCACCCGGCTCCACACGCATTATCTCATTTAATCTCATTAGCAGGAAATGCCTTTGAAGCCTTGCGTTTGAGCTTAAAACCTGCAGTATCAGTTTAGCCCTTGATAAAGCTGAGCTGCTTTTAATTTGAAACTGAGCCTGGGTAATCTGTCTGCAAGGGAGTGATGACCCACCCCTTCAGGAACAGCACCTAGCTGGGTCCCTAGGTTGGGGGGCGGGGGCGTGGTGGTGGGGGGAAGCGGGATGTTTAAGTAACAAGTCATGCAAGGCGGGTGTGGGGTGTAGAAGTGTTGGGGAGCAGGATCTAGGGGCGAGAACTCTGCAGCCAGTGAGTCTGGGGGCTGCTTCCAGGACTGGGAGAGGAAAGATAGGACCCTAAGTGTTCCGGGAGAAGCCGGCAAAAGTGACGGGTCAGAGGGGGTTCCAAAGGGGAAGGGGGATCAGCCAAACGTCACTGTGTGTCTGTACCCTGGGTCCCGGGTCCTCCCTGGCACAGCGCCTTGAGCCACCCCTACCCTCACCCAGAACTGGAGTCCCTTCAGTCTCTCTTCCCCACTGGGCTGTGACAGTCACAGGGGTGGGGGGGTATGGCTTCGCCCCAGAGGCCAGGCCCAGCCCAGGACTTGCCGAGGTCGTCAGCATTGCTCGGACTCTACCTGGGCTTGGCCGAGCTCCGTGCAGGGGCTTGGAGGTGTGCACTCTGTGTTCTAGGTTTGTTTTATTTAACAAAGGAGCGGGCTAGGGTGCAGACCCACGTCCTCGCCTTCCCAGTTGTAGTTTTGAAAATGGACCATGGGTTGGCCTCTGGTCCCCGCACTGGTTAGCCCAGAGCCCGGCTGAGTTCCTGGATGCGCACGAAGCCATGAGGCCCCATGAGGGGCTTCTGGCCTGGCCTCTGGATTATCTGATGGGAGGGAGGATAAGCCCAGGCCAGCTGCTCAGAGGCCAGAGGGTGGAAGGAACCCCCTGCTCATGGCACTCGGTCCCACTCCAGGTTGCTCTGTCTGTCCTGGGCATTTGAGCGTCAGGCAGGGAGGCAAAGGAAGCCTGCAGTCCAGAAAAAGCAAGGTAAAGCCCCCACAGCTGCTGTTCTCATTATAGAAGGCATCAGACAGAATACTGGAAGCTGCTTTTTTCCCATTTAGGCAGGAATGCACGGACGCCAACACGCGGAGTTAGGGGAGCAGGGGAGGACTTTTGGGACATCTTGGGGGAATGTCTGGCCTCCTGGAATGGGTTGCCATGTCAGAAAGTTCTCTAGAGAGAAGGGGGTGCCAGGGATTGGAAAGCATTCTGAGACGGCAGGCGCCATGCTCTCGGGGGCTGTGGGAAGGGAAATGGCTCGGAGAAGGGTAGATCACCCACGCAGCCTCGGCCCCAGCAACACCGTGAGTCATCGCCAATTAGCTGATGCGGGTGGGGAGCAAAGTGGGTGAAGGACGGGCCCTTAGGTGGGGAGGGAAGAGGAGGGAAGGGGTGTGTCTGGAGGGAGAGCTGGAGGCCTGAACAGGCCCCCAAAGGTGGGGCGGGGGTCCTACGGGGCCCACGTTCCTTACAAGGTCAACTCCATCCAACTCACCTGAGACCGGTGGGGCTGTATCTTGGAGGCTGAAGCCAGAGGGCTGGGGAGGCGTGTGGAGGTGACCCTCCTTACTAGAACAAAACAGCCATTGTTTACGGAGTGCTTACAATGCACTAGGTACTGGCCAAGGCCTTCTCATGGGAGCTACCATGGTACTTACTGTGTGTGGGGCTCTGTTCACAGGTCTTCCTCTCTACTCCCTCACACAGTTCTTACTAACCAGAGGAGGAACAAGGGGGCACAGAGCAGTTCAGTGACTAGTCCCAGGTCGCTTAGGATTGGGACCCCAGAGTCTGTACACCAGAACCTCGCCCCTTCCCCAGAAGCTCTAGGGACAGTGCTCTTTACGGCTGCACGGGGGGTGTGATTCTTCCCATTTCACAGATGAAGAAACTGAGGCTGTGAGATTAATGAAGCAGGAAGGAACTCCCTCCCTCTGGGCTAAGCTCTGTCCTAGCCAAGTTCCCATCTGTTATTTCTTCCATCCTGGTCACAGGTTTATTATCCTGGTCTCATAGAGGAGGAATATGAGGGGAGAGGGGATAAGTCATTTGCCAGAATTTGACTTAAGAATCAATACAAAACCTGTGTGATTTTCAATGATGGATGACCTCAGCGAGCCATGGTTTTGACGTCCACATTTCGGGGTCCAGTAGGTTTCCCAGGCCTCCGCCCACCCACTATGCCATTGTGGGGACTTCGGCTGGGCCCTGAGGTGTGAGATGGCTGGAGATCCAGGAGGCTGATCACTGACAGAGCCCAGCTCTGCTCCAACCACTTCCTGCCCCCAGGAAATGCAGATGATTATCCCTGAGGGATGGAGAAGGGGCCCAGAGGCGGGGGTGGGGGGTAAGGGGGGCCGTCATGAGTGTCTGGGAATTAAAAGTACCATCCCGTGTCTGGATCCAGATTTCAGCTTAACCTTTTACTGCGAGCGACTCAGATTCTGTGTCTCTTTGCAAAAAGAATCCGCATACTCCCCGCCTTGGGGCTTAATTGTGGGGACCAGATAGAGAAGATTCCTCAGGCTGGGCCCCCAGAAGCAGAGCCTTGAGACTAGGGTTCCTGTAACATTAAGGACACTCTCCCAGGGGAACCAGAGGGATTGGGGGCAGGGCAGGGGAGGGCAGGAGAGGGCCAGGGAGGAGGCCAGCCAGAACCCAGTGCCTGGGGGCTCTCCTGTGTGAATTGCTGCTTCCAGTTGGTCAGACTCAAGGCAAGGCCATCAGTCACTAGCTGAAGGTCACTCTAGCTTCTGGCTCTCTGGACCCGAGGTCAAAGCAGCTCCAGGCTTGAGGGCTGCTGAAGGCCCCAGCACAGAGAAGCTGGGGGTGGGGCAGGGCACCCAGAATCAGGGAGAGGATCCAAGGGATTGGGGTCACCTTCATGACACACAGAAGGTGCTCACTGAACAGGAGCAGTGACTGCTTGTGCCCCTGAGCCCAGGCCAGTTGTGTGACCGCCCCGTCTCAGCAGGTGTAATGGCTTCTTTTTTTTAAAAAATAATTTTACGCATTTACTCGGCCTGGTTGAGGGGGGGGAGAGAGAGTGTGTGAGCACAAGCAGGGGAGCAGCAGGAAGAAAGAGAGAGAGAAGCTGACTCCTCGCTGAACAGGGAGCCCCAGGCAGGACTTGAACCCAGGCCTCTGAGATCACAACCTGAGCCAAAGGCAGACACTTAAGCGACTGAGTTAAGTGAAAGAGCTGTCCCGGAGCCCCGAGTTTTGGGTTCCTACTGCTGCTCTTAACAACATACCACTCACTCAGTGGCTCTAAACCATACAAGTGCGTTCTCTTATGGTTTTGGAGGTCAGATGTTGGAAATCAGGGGGTTGTTGTGTTGAGTTCTTTCTGGTGACCTTTGGAGAATCCATTTCCTGCTTCTTCCAGGTTCTGGAGGCACCTGCCTTCCCTGGCTGCTGGCCTCTCCCTCACATCACTCCACCCTCTTGCTCCCCTTGTCAACCCCCACCCCAGCTACTGACTCTGACCTTCTTGTCTCCCCTTGTAAGAACCCTGTGATAACAGGGGGCCCACTTAGATAACCCAGAATGACCTCCCTTCTCAACAGCCTTACCTGTAAAGTCCTCCTTTACCTAGAAGGTAACATATTTGAAGGTTCTGGGGATGAGAATGTGGACATCTTTCAGGGGGATCATTATTCAGTCTACTGGAGCAGGGAAAGAATTAGACATGTGCCTCCCCCATTTTGTTGGCTTGTCCTCAAGGGGAACAACCCTGAGGCTCTTTCTGGGGGCTCCAACCGTACCCACAGCCTTGCCTGGCTTCTGCCTCACCTATTCTGTGTCCTTTCCTCCTCTCCAAGTTTCCTGGAATAAATCACATGCACGCCAGAATCCTTGTCTCAGGCTCTGCATCTAGAGAACCTGATCTTAGGGCGCTGGATCCCATTATTCCCATTTTATAGATGAGGATGCTATGGTGCAGAGGGGTGGGTGACTATCATGCTCAAGGTCACATAACGAGTCAGTGACAGATCAGATCCTAGTCTTTACATTGCCAGTCCTGGGCTCCCTGCTCCTCACTGCTTAGGCTCCAGCTCGCTGGAGGGGTCTGTTTAAGAACCAGCAGTGGTCAGAGTGAGGGAGGCGGTTTCTCTGGAAGATCAGACCCTCTGTGCAGCTCTGGTTGCTTTCCTCCTGCAGCTCACCTTTCTGGGGGCTGTTCCAGCGGCTGCTCAGCCAGCCTCCTGCTGGCCAGCGCCTTTGTCTTCCCACCTCCTCTCCTGTCCTTTGTTGCAGAGAGGGCTTTGAAGAGCCAGCTGGCTCTTTGGCTTTGAAATTCCCCTGGCAGCTTTTTTGCCCCAGATCCTGACAGGGTGGTTTGGGGGGAACAGACTCTGATCCCAGTGCACTGGGATGGCGTGGGAGGGCTCGGCTTTTCCAGGGACAGAGGCAGGCAGCCCTGGCTCCTGGACCCTCTCCGGAAGGCCAGGCCTCAAATGCAGTGGCCTCAGCTCTGTGCTGCTGATTTTCTGTCTATCCCTGTTCCTACCATGCTCTGCTCCACACCTCTGGCCTCTGGTCAGGCTCCAGCAGGCAGGAGGCATGGGCAGGAAGAGAGAGGTCAATTTTTGTTTTTCCCCCATGCTTCAGGCCTGGGGCAGTGATTAGCTCCCCCTGATGCTAACTTCTGGCCACCCTCTGTCCCCTTCCACGAGTGGTAGCCTGGATAACAGCCCCCAAGATGTCCATACCTCAATCTCTGGGCCCCATGAATATGTTACCTGACATGGCACAAGGGACTTGGCTGAGGTGACTAAGGGATCTTGGGATGGGGAGATTGTTCTGGACTCTCTGGGTGGGCACAATAACGCAATCATTAGAGTCCCTGTAAGGGGAAATCGGGAGGGCCGAGGTGCTATGCAATAATGGAAACAGGGTGGAAAGGTTTGGCCAGCAGCCAAGGAAAGCCCTCAGCCTCTAGATGCGGGACGAGTCAAGGGACAGATCCCTGCACCGTGGGGCTTCCAGAGGGAAAAAGCATTCTAGACTTCCCTCCTCCAGGGCCAGAGAGTAAGTCTGTGTTGTTTGAAGCCACGAACATTTGTGAGACAGCCATAGGGAACAGACAGAGCACACCCCTGCAAATACACTTTCCCTTAAATTCTCCTCCGTCAAACCCTTGCACGTGCCCTGTGTTTCCTGTGGGATCCTGACTCATGACCCGTATATGTCAGAAACAGTGATGGGTTATTTTACCTACCTCTCTATGACCCATTTTCCCACTCAAGCAGAAGGTGCGGCGACCCAGGGGGTTGCTGCCTCCAGCCTCTCAGGGAGGGGGCTGCTGCCAGGATAAAGGGGTCCCCTGGTGGAGGTGAGTCACCCCAGCAGGACTGAAGGTGGCTAGTCACAGGCTTTTGAGCCCAGGTTGGGTGGGGTGAGGGAAGCACGCCCGTTCAAGGGCATGAACACTTCTGCCCCAGGTTTTGAGCGGCATGAAAATGCTCCCAGCGAACTGGAATCAAAGCTTGGCGGCTTACTGAATAGCTCTCAACCCTCAGTTTTCTCTTCTGTAACATGGGAATAAAAATGTCCAGCTGGGGACCCCTGGAGGGCTCAGTTGGTTAAGCGTCTGCCTTCAGGTCAGGTTATGATCTCAGGGTCCTGGGATCGAGCCCCGTATCAGATTCCCTGCTCAGTGGGGAGCCTGCTTCTCCCTCTCCCTCTGCTGCTCTCCACACCTCACGCATTCTCTTTCTGTCTCAGATAAATAAATAAAATCTTTAAAAACAAATAAAAAATAATAATGCCCACCTGGCAGTCTAGGATTGTGAAAATTAATAAAACAAAGTATGCAAGGGAAGCGTTTCGCATGTGGTAATTGCGCCCCCCCCCCCCAATGGTGAGTGTCGTTATTTGAGCACCTGCTGTGTGCAAGAAGGCCCAGGTCCAGGTACTGGGCAGCAACCAGAGAACAAGACGAACCCCCTACCTTCACAGAGGTTCATTTTGGAGGAGCGAGATAGATAATAAACAGTAAGTAGATTCTCGGAAGCTTGGATGATGATAGACGCAATGATAGGCCCTAGATCCGGATGGGATTGTGGAAGAGGGTGCTGAGATTTCAGTCAGGGACGGCCCTGCAGAGGTGGTGACGTTGGTCTCTGAGTGTCCCCTCCCTGCTTCATCTCCCCGTGTGTGGATGATGTCCTTGAATTTGCTTCAATAAAATCAGCGCCAGATCGTGGCTGGCTCTCAAACCCCAGGCGAGATACCTATGAAGGCCGAGTGTGCGTCTGTGCACGCGAGCCTTGTGCATGTGCAAAGGGGAGCACCTGCTCCTCCCTCCGAGGTGGGGGAGGGAGGGACATGGACACAGAGGAGAGGAAGATGTTCTCGTCCTTCTGCCCTGGCTCAGTTCCTCTCCAGCGACCTGGACCCTGTGCAGCTCGGCTGGGCTTCCCCTCCTGCTGGCTTCCTCCCCGCTCCACCCAGGCTAATCCCTCTGCATCCACAGGTCCTCAGTTCTCTTTCTCCACCTCTCTTCACCCTCATCTCTGGGGCTTACCCTTCTCCGAACTGGAGGGACTCTGAGCCTTTGTTCCTGCTGTGTCTTCTATGGAGAGCACCTGCCTACCGGTGACAAACACCTGCCGACCTGCAGGTCAGTTGTGTCCCTCTTGTGTTTCCCTTGGTGGCCTCCCCTGCCTTGGGAAGAATGAGTGGCCGCCTTCTCTGCATCTGCATAGCCCTTGGCTCTCCTCTCTGTCTCAGCCCTTACTTGGCAGGGGTGCAGCTGTGTGTGTGTGTGTGTGTGTGTGTGTGTCCCCTCCAGCCTCTCACCTCCCGCCACACACACCCCCTCCAACACACGAGGGGACAGCGTGCCATTTGTCCCCAAATGCAGAACAGGCTCCTGACAGCGAGGCTGCTTAACCTTTCTGAGACTCAGTTTCCCCATCAGAAACTGTCGTCCAGGCAGCTCTTGACCATTCAGAGCTTCCTGCACTCCAGGCACCGTGACAGTCACCACGCCACACTAGCCCGGCTCTTCTCACAACCCGAGCCAGGTGCTGACAACCTCCCTGCTTTTACAGAAGGGGAAACTGAGGCACAGAGGGGCTAAGTAACATGCTCAAGACTAACACTTGAACCCAGACAGTCTCCCTGCAGGACGGTGCCTAACCTATCTCATTTTGAAGAGTCAACTCATGATGGTCCCAAACTCAAAAAGAGCCAAAAAGTTAAGTAAAGAAAATCCCATCTCCCTCCCCGCCCAGATCCCTGCCAGGAAGTACTCAGCACACATATTTGCTTCTCAAATACCCTTCCAGAGATAGTCTGTACATGAGCGTACATGTATTTAAAATGTCTGCTTTACCCGAGTGGGAAGCTAGCGCCCTCGCGTGCAGCCTGGTTTTGTCTAGAAGGTGGCTCTATCCATGCTTCCTCTTCACCTCTGCTCTCCGCTGTCCCGGGGAGGAAGTACAGAGCGGAGGGGACATCCCGGGGCTGGAGGGCTGAGCTCGTGCTTCAAAGTGTGCACACGGCACTGAGTGGTCAACGTTTGTCTTATAGCCTCGGCCTCCCCAAATCCATAGCAGAAAGGACTTGGAAGGTCATCATGACCCCAACAGAGCCCAAAGGCAGCACTGCCTTTCCTGTTCTCCCGTGCCCCCATCGGCCCTGCAAACGCACCCAGGCAGAGTGGAGCTGGCTGTCCTAGGACGTGTTTGTTGGAACAGCAGATGAGAGCATATGTCTACAAGCCTCTCCTCCAAGACACAGACTCCTGGGAGAGCAGCCCAGGCCCCAAATAGCTCCAAGGCAAGAGCTGGTGGAGAGGAAGGCACTTGGGGATCACTGGGTAGTCTGCCTGGGACAGGGGGTGAATCCAGTGTGCCGTCAACTTTCCTTAGGCTGTGGGCTCCAGAAGCTCTCCTCCTCTCTCCCTGCTCTCCCTCTGGGTCCTAATTTCTGGTCTCTGGCCTCTGAAGCACAGGCCCAGCTCTATGCAGTCCTCGCTTATGCCTTCAGGAAGGAGTCATGTTTACAGCCACCCCCCACCCAAGCCCCTATCAGCTGTGTCGTATCACAGACTCACCACGCTAAGAACCCCGAAGAGGTACTTTCAACCAGCCCTGGAGATGTGAGTCTCTCTGCTGTCCAGTTCACTGGTCTTCTAGCTTTTCTTTCCTTGAATGCCTCCAGTGGCAAGATTCTCACTACCTCTCAAAGGTCTTTGGGGGACTTCTTCTCCACTGAGTATTGCAACTTGAAGGGATCTTAAGAATCTCTAAGCCCACCCGCCCCTTTTTCTTGACCTTTTTCCTGCCTTGTACTTTATCTGGTACAGACTGAGCTCCCTTTTTCTGGCTGGCTTCTTAATCATCGAGGTGTAGGGACAGTCCTCTTTCTTGAAGCAATTTCAGGGAAACCACCACAGAAGGAAAGGAAGAACCAATCCCTACTTTGTACCCTCACCGCCCATCTGCAGCAGCCTCCGCCTGGTCCCAGCCAAGACAGGAAGTGTCTGGCACGGGTGCTGCCATGTCAGCCCCCACACCTTTGGCCTCGGCTGCCATGGTCGGTCACTTGCCACACTCAGATCGGGGCTCTGAATCCTTCTCAACACAAAATCTCTAAGCAGCTATTCTAATCAAGATGACACCCCTTTGCCATCCGGCCCCGCAGATGAGAGTTTTCCAAACCCATCCACCTGCAAACCACGTCCCAGTCCCACCAGACCAAAGGCCCCTCTTAACCCTCAAGGCTTTTCAGCAGCTGACCGCCGCTCTGTGCGATCGCCCTGTTCCATCAGCCGCTCCCAGTCTCCGGCCTCCTTCATTGCCTCCCATTTCCCCGACTCCAGGCTCCACTTCAATCTCCAAGATTTCATTCCACCTGTTCCCCAGCCTGGAATTCCCTTCCTGATCTTTTCTGTGCATCTAAATCTTCATTCTCCAGGGGCGCCCCAAACACCCAGTGCCCCAGGAACCCTTCCCCGCTGCACCCTGCTAGCGAAACCATCCCCGCAGACCATGGCTCTTGGTCCCGGCTGGATGTCGGATTCCCCTGGGGAGGCTTAAAGTCTGCTGATGCCAGACGCGCCCTCAGAGAGCTGGTCATTTAATCAATGTGCCCAGGGCCCCCGCAGGATCCTAACAAGCCATTGAGATGAGGTCATAGCCAGGTGAACCACGCACCCCCTCAGTCCGCACGTCGGCCAGCTCTCCTCCTAAGTGCACTCCTGGGTTGGTTTATTCATTGTCCGCCCTTCCGAGGAGCTGAAGCATGGAGGCAGAGCCTGGGGCCGGGAGGCCGGGCGCCGTGCTGAGAGCTTTACTCACTTCATCTCAATAAATCTTCCCGGCACTCCTGAGAAGTGGGGATTCTTACTATAATCCTGATTTTTCAAGAAATTGAGGCTCCAAGTATGAAGGGCTTATCATGTTTGCACAGCTGGTCGGTGATTCCCCCGGGATCACAAGCCCAGGCTGACCTTAGCCCCTTCTGTACCCAGCCTCCCCCAGCGGCTCCCGCTGCCCCTCTTCTCTTCCCCTGTGGCCTCCTGCTCCTGCTTCGGATCTCAGCTCTGGAAGGCCCTCCCTGCCCTTTGCTAAAGCCCAGCAGACATCCCCCCTCCCCGCCACACATCTCTGCCTCAGAGCCTGGGCGTTGTTCAACATTTCCACTCTTTTGTGTCATTATTTGAGGAAACTCCCCCTTCTGCTCCCCTTCCCACACCGTAAGTTCCGGGGGCCCGGTGGTACCAGCTCTTGTGACATTTCTTGGGCTTACTTAGCACAGGGTCTAGTACCTATTTGTCAGCCAGAAGGACAGAAGGATAGAAGGATGAATGGAAGAATGAACAAACCAGATACAAAATACAAACTCCAGCTTCCCAGCCAGCCAGCTACAACCATACTGGAGACTCGCATTCTATTTCTCAGAGCAATAGGACAGCAGCCACAGAGGAAAGTCCTGGCTCTGTGACCTTGGGCAAATGTTCCGCTTCTCTGAGCTTGACCTGCGAAGCGGAGACGGCAGTTCTCCCGGACAGAAGGATGGTGAAGATGTAATGGGATCCTGAGCAGGAAAGCCCCATAAACAACAAGGATGGGCTCAGTCAGCAGTACAGTGATCGGCTCTCTCTGCCTCACCCACTGGTCCTTCTAGGTGCCAGTGGCCTTGGCAGTGGGGGCTAGGCAGCCTGTGCAAATCCAGGAGAGAAAAACCCTGGGAATGCACCTAGGAGTAGACTCTCCCTGGGAGCCCTTTCTCCCCAGATGGACATTTCAAAGGCCTCTAAGACTACAGTGGGAAGATAGTCGATTAAGCCGTAGGAAATACGGGATTTGAGGATCGGTGCTCAGCCTGGGACGGGCACACAGGGGACAGTCCAGGGCAGAGGACATTCCCAAAGCTCTGTCTCCCTCCACTTAAAGCGCAGCTCCACCCGGCCATCGCTCCCTGGGCTCTACTGCGGGCTCCAGCCTCCCTCTTACTTGAGCACATGACTGAGGTTCCTGGATTTGAATGGGGGGAAAGAATTGCATCTTTATTCTTTGAAATTGAGCATTTCCTTCCAGCGTGTGTAGGCAACAAACACAGTGATTAGTGGCACCTGTGACTCTGTTGCCGAGAGAAATCACAGGTATTTTCAGATTACATTCTGGCATGGTAGGCATCTTGAAGGAGCATTCTGGCTCATCGCTACTTTGAAATCACATTGATATTACATCTGCCACTAGATCTTGCTATTCAATGAGTCAATAACATAGCTGGTATATTCTTATAGCACCATTTGGGGGCTTCTTTATAACTCTTGTAATTTATGAATTAGAAACAAATGTGTGAGAAAGGGTCTGCAGGCTTCACCAGACAGATGGGTTGGGAGAAGGGTTCCATGTCATCGACCACTTGTGACAGCCTGGGTCACCTCCTTCTCAAGCCAATAAGTCTCAGTCTGACTGTTCATGGTCCTCAGCTGGTTTCCAGGGCCGGGCCTGTGGTCCTTTGTAAGCTACAAGGTGGTAAGGCAGCCCTGGGTTTGATCCCTGAGCCTGCAAAGGTTAATGGGCAAAGCATGGTGATCCCTAGGGTAGGGGATGTGGACCTTCCTTTCTTCTGGGTCAAGACCTTCTAAACTCCCCATTTTTCAGGGCCAGGTAGCTCTGTTCACAGAGTCTCCCAAGAGCCCTCTAGAGTCTTGGTTTTCTTGTCTGTAAAATGGGAATAATGAGGCCCAGCACATAGGCTAAAGCATGTCTAAGGGAGGCTGGCGGGAGAAGAGCATGGAAGTGAAGTGTGGGGCATCGTGCTGGTGATGGAGCTGTCTCTCATGCTGCCCCGAGACCCGAGCGATCCCCAGCCAGCATCCTTGCAGGAAGCCTCCAAGAGGGGTCATCATAGGCCACCCAGGACCTTTTGGTTCCTACATGGCAGGCCCTTCCCAAATGCTGGGAAGCAGGTGAAGCTCGGTGCTTGGGTCAGCTGTGCACCAGTCTTGCTGGAGCTCTGGAGTCAGTGAAAACAGGGATCTTCGTGAGCCCAGAAGACAGCTGGCTGGGGAGGACACACCTGGCCTGGTGCCGTCTCTGGGTTCCCCTCCCGTTGTCTCCTGCTGACAGCTTCTGGCTGATGCCCAAGCACTCACCAGGCCACTGGCCTGGGCAGGGACAGAGAGCTACCTCTGTGAAGTCAGTCTTCAAACAGACTTAGGAGGAAAGGACTGCCATCTGTCCCATTCCAGAACTGGAAAAACAGAGGTGCAAGGGAGTGTAGCCACAGTTGATGGAGGCAGCGCTGGCTCCAGGGCTGGGGACCCTAACCCTGCTCTCGAAGAGAGGTGTGCACACGTGAGCCCACGCCCCAGTCACCCCCAGTCTTCCAGCTCCATGGAGCTGAGAACCCCAGCACTGGTGCTCGGCCACTCAAAGTGCAGGGATCAACCACGTCAGCAAGATTCCCAGGTGACTTGTGAGCACAGCGTAAAAAGCTCTGCTCTAAACCACCCCAGGAACAAGGAGCTGTGACTCACGGAGCTCAGATGCCAGTGGGAGGGAGACAGAAACAAGCAAATAAGTCACCAGAATGAGACACTCTCCAATGACTGTGTCCTATGGAGGAACTAAAACAGAGCAATGGGAATCGGGCCATTTTAGGAAGAGTGCCCAGTAGGTGACATTGGGGTTGAGACAGAAGGAAGAGGAGGAAGCAGCCCTTGGGTGATGGGAGACAGGCACTTGCAGCAGGGGCCCTCCTGTGCTGGGGAGGGGGGCTGCATGCCGAGCAAGGACCCCTCCTGCGGGCTAGCAAGGTGTGCCTGCTTAGGAAAGTCAGAGGGAGTTGCTAGGGGACCACAGGTGCCGGGTCCCACGGGTCAGGCTCCGGAAACTCGGACTCCGCTGAGGGTCAGGCCCCAGCCTCCAGGAGCTCACAGTTGGTAGGCAGTGAGCCATGGAATTATAAAACCAAGCTGAAGGGCCAAGTTCATGGGGGCAGAGATAAAGGGCTACAGAAGGGAAATGCTCCCTGAGCGATTTCCCCCCCTGTGTCAGACACCGTGCTGTAAGCTTTCTCACGCACGCACAGGCACGAGGGCACCGGCACCCTCGGGTACACGCATACCCCCAGGGATGCATGCTTATCCCCAGAAGTCGAACACGAGGAGCTGCCCATGCACGTCCCCTGCTTGGCTGCCAATTAGGCTTGGAGCGTGTCCCCTCACTTCCCTATGTCTTTGTTCTCTCTCCAGGGACTGGGGACACCAAGAACACCAACCTTCGTAAAGCACTTCCCACAGTATTCGGCACGAGTATAGGCAGTGTGTGTCCACGGCTGTCTTTGTTTTATCTTCGAGGCCTCTGATTTCCTGAGGTCATTGGACCAGGTTCCCCATTTTGCAGTTATGGAAGCTGAGGTCCAGAGAGTTTTGGCAACTTGCCCCATTGGGACGACTGGACACTATCTGTCTGACATGGAGTTCTGAGAATGCAGAGTCACCTCCAGCAGGGCTGGGCTGAGACAGCTGGCCGGAGAGGGGCGCACCCAAGCCTGGGCACAATGGCAGGGGGAGGATTTGGCCATGGAAACATTAGGATGGGGGCGGGGGTTCATGGGAGAGGGGAGCAGAGTTCCTGGAGGAGAGGACAGAGTGGGAAAACACACAGAGGGAGTGGGCTGGGGAAGAAAAGCACCATGTGGCCTTCAATGTGAAGACGGCGGAGGGTGAGATGAGCCTGGACCAGCTGGAGGAGACCCAAAGGGCGGGACATTTAGAACGAGTTCTGTAAGTGGAGTCATAGAAGCTTCTATCCCAGCCACCATATTCTGAGCCACCGTGGAGTCACAGGGAGTCTGCAGACAAATGAGACCTCGTTGGCAATGGCCAGGCTCTTTCCCACTTTGGAAGGCCTGACATTGGCCTGTCTCCGTTCTCAGCTGGGCCTGAAGCCACAGGTGCCGTGACCAGGTCACAACCTGTAGCCTGACCTCCGTTTCCTGGGCAGAGACTTCCAGGAAGGGAAGCAGAGCTCAGCCTCGGGGCAGACCCTGAGGGTGAGGAGTGCCAGGCAAGTGGCAACAGCTGTGGGGTTCAAGGCTTTTCAGGCTGGCCGCAGGGCTCAAAGGAATCCCTGCCAAATGCAACGTTCTGCTCCCTGGCCAGCTGTCAAAGGAAGCAGAGAGCTCTGTCCCCGCCCGGCCCTCAGCCAGCTGGAATGGGCTCTGCCAGGGAACCGACCCTTCCTGGAGGACAGCCGGCCCTCTGGGCCCAAGACCCATATTCACAGGCTGGAGAAAGGTTGGAGGTGGAGGTCGTTTCTAGCCTCTAGGTGCAAAAAAAAAAAAAAAAAAAAAGGATTTGCCTTTTGCCTCTCGGCCCAGCTGCCTGTTTGCTGTGAGATCTTGTACAAGTCACTTTCCCATCCTGGTCTTTGACTTCTGATCTGTGAGATGGAAGGGGTGGTGCTTTATAGTTTTCTCTGGCCCGTGTTTCATTTACTTATAAGTCTGTGTGATTATTGGCTTCCTGGGTTCCCACTACACTGTGCAGGGCACCGAGATGAGAAACGCATGTCTCGCGTCCCCTGGTCCATGGGAGTCATTAAGCACACGGTTACTGATCATCTGAGGGACCGCTGTGAAGATCCAGCCAGCAACACACACGGCGGTCTTGGCCCTGACCTCACTGTGGCCCGGCCCCTGTCTCAGCACAGGAGAGAATGTTCCAGGTGGTCCCACCGACAAGAAAACACAGATCAGAATGATAAACATTGGAAAGGAAGGCAAAAATGATAACAATTTGCTGATGATGTGATTTCCTACCTCGAAAAATCCAAACAGCTCTGCTGGGGTGGGACCGAGCAGCACCGGCAGGGTTTGGTAACAGAACCCGGTACAAGAACTGGGTGAAAGTGAGTAACTCACACATCGGGTCTCCAGGGTTCATTTCGAAGTGTGGTTCAAAGACGGGTCTCATGCAGAAACGCAACAAAAAGCTGAAACACCTCTTCTCCGGAATTTGCTCTATATAAAGGGCCGCCAGGGCTATTCAGAGGAAACTATGAATGCTCTCCTGCAGGGGCGAAGCAAAAGAGTGTCGGAAGAAATAGAGACACATTCCTGTTTCTAGAAAGGAGGTCAAAATGTAAAGATGTCAACTCTCGCTGACACAATTAATAAGCATAGTGGCATTCCCGGGACCACGGCCGTGGGGATGTGAAGTTCGTTTAGAAGACTAATGGCTTGAGAATACCTGAGAAAATTTTGGACCAGCATAATGATGGAACAGTGATGAGATTTACCTCATTCGATACCAAAACGTGCCAAGAAGCAACAGTAATGAAAACAGAGCGGGTTTCGCGTGGGGAAACGTGGTTCAGTCTCACCGGCCCCCACCCCCAGCTGTGAGACCTTGGCTTATCTACTTATCTCCACTAAATTTACGACAGTCAACCAAGGCTAATAATGGCCCCAGAGTGGACGAGGGAATTCAGTGAGCTGAAGCGTAAGTGGAACTTAGCATGGCGCCTGGAGTAGAGTAAGCTCTCCACAGGTGACATTATTTTATTCACTAAAAACAATCATAAGCAAATAAATTGTTAATTGGCTCATGCACCCAGAGAGTCTGTTGCATTTTCCGGTTACTGACTGCGGGGACCTTGGTGCAATTTCCCAGTTGGAGCCTGGGCTGGGCAAGGTCAGAGCAGGTGAGAGACGGGGAACCATCTGGGTATTGAACTTGGACTCATTTCCCTCCACGTTCAGGGCACCTTCCAGGTGGTTCTCTGGTTTTGTTGCGGTTGCTTTTCCTGACTGCGGTTCACAAGACCTTCCTCCCTGCCAGCTGGGTGGGTTGGGCTTGCTAAAGTGGGGACCAGGTGGCCAAGGGCCACCTGTTCTTCCTCCTGTGGGGGCAGGGCCTCTGTCCTTGGTGGTTCAGCGCCCAGGAAGTTCCCTCTGCCCCCTAGGGCTGAGTTCAGAACAGAGCGGGAAGCCCCTCCACACCCCACCCCACTCACCCTAGCCTTCGGCGCACACCAGGCTCCCCACTGGGAGAGAGCAATGTTTTCCTAAGCATACCCTGTATGTGACTGGGGCTGACCTTGGGACAGTTTGCCTGGGATGAGACCGAGAGCACAGTGAAATCACAGTCAGCATCACCCAGGTCCCCAGAGGGCTATCGTCACAATTGCCCCCTCTGGTAGGAGAGAGGGCACGGCCTGGGAATTGCGTTGTCTTGGCCAGAAAGGGGACCAGGCCAAATGGGAGGCGGATAGAAAGAGCACTGGATGGGGAGTCAGGACACCTGTGTTTGGGTCACTCAGCCGCCTTTGAGACAAGGTGACTGCAGCATGGGTGGGCATCTCCTGCAGGCTGTCCCCTCCTGAAGGGCAAGACCAGTGTTCTGTTTGTCCGTGGTCCCTGGGGCCTGCTAGAGGGCCTGGAGCACTGGAAGCCCTGGCGGTGTCCTTGCCTTGGAAAGATGGAGTGTGGGGGGTAGGGAGGCGCTCAGGGCTATGACGAGTGTAGCCCCCGCCCCAGCTGACCTCTCAGAGGGGCATGATTGGTGCCCCTGGGGTCTCGCCCCCTCCAGCTGGTTCATCCATGGACCCTCAGACACCAAAGCAAGTTCATGGACATCAGTGGAGACAGGACTCAGAGAGTGACCGGGTTAGGGGCCAATTAATTAGGGCCGATGCCCCTCTGTGGCCTATCCAGGAGGGGGTGAGCTGTTACTATCACTCAGTTTGTGGCTAAGTTGGTGTGTTCCCTTCCAGGGAACTGGTTCCAACTACCATTTTTCCCATCGCCCTAAATGACACGACCTCCCCTACTTCCCTGATTCCCCAGGCTGCAAACCTAGGAGATTCCTTCCCTTTCTTCACCACCCACATCCAATCCATCAGCAAACTTGTCAGCTTCTCCTCCAGTCATCCCAGCATCGCCCGCTTGTCTGCGTGTCAGCCCTGACACGGTAGCCCAAGCCATCCAAAGGGGGCCTAGAACACAGAGCTCCCGGGTGGGGGCGCACCGTTGACTCTGGGGCTCAGCGTTAGCAAGCTCCTTTTCCCAGGGAGAGAAGCTCCATTTCCCATTGTCAGTCTTAACCGTAATAAGAATAACATTTCTGTCTTATTTCTCAATCGGTTCAGAATTCAGAGAATAGAGGAGACATTTCTCAGCCCCCTCAAAAACAACCCCAACACCTGACAGGTCAAATAATATTCCTATTTATAACTTCCTGGATTCTTCATTTCAGCTGTACAACATAAAGGTCATCATTATTATTATCCCTAGTTTACTCGCCAAAAAATAAGGCTCCAAATCGTGAAGTGACTTGCCCAAGGTCACGCAGAGTCAAGCCTAGAATGCAGCTTTCACAGAATTTCACTATTAGAGCTTCTTCCTTTTAGCTCAATCTTTGAATTCTAATTAAAATATGCTTCTTTTATTTCATAGCTACAGTCATCAAGATGGACTAAGACTAGGGGAGGGAGAGACACAGAGACATAGGGAAGAACCGTGTGGGGGTGGGGAGACGGGTGTGGCTGGGGAGAGGAAGCACCGGGGAGTTTCTTTGTCCACGTGGTAACATGTCATAGAACTACACACTTCCCGTCCAAATAGGCGTGTAAAGCTGGCAAAATCCAAGTAAGATCTGTTGTTTAGGTAACAGGATGATACCAGTGTCAATTTCCTAATTTTGAAAATTGACTATGGCTCCATGAGTTATTAGCATTGGGGGCTGGATGTAGGGTATATGGGGACCCTGTGTGAATTTTGCAACCTCTTGTGAGTCTCCATTTAGTTCAAACTAAAAAGTGGAAAAAAAAAAAAATGTAGCTCCTGCCAGGAGATAGGGATTGACTTTCATCTTGGGCTGGCTCTTGTGAATTTCAGCTCCTGTGCCAACTGCAGTCCTTTGGTGGGGGGTCTCCAGATCACAATCCACAGCGTGAAGGGTTCGGAAGCCTTAGGTGGGCCCGGGGAGAATGAGGGTGTTAATGGATTAGTGATGTCTGCTGTGGAGCGGGTTCTCACTGGCTGTGTGCTCAGTTCCCTACAGCTAGGTGTGAAACAAAGCCCTGAGAACAGGAAGACATTGACCTGAGGAAGGGAGGGGGCGAAGGAGGGATGAAGGGAGAAGAGCCAAAGAGGGTGCCCTGTCTGATCCCATTAAGATCAACTTTCAGAACAGGCAACATGAGACTGTGGTCCCTTCTAGCAATGTTGGCTCGACTGGAGGGCATCATGGGGGTGGTGAGGAATGCTCCATATCTTTTTTTTTTTTTTTTTAAGATTTTATTTATCCATTTGACAGAGACAGAGATCACAAGTAGGCAGAGAGGCAGACAGAGAGAGAGGGGGAAGCAGGCTCCATGCTGAGCAGAGAGCCTGATGCGGGACTCGATCCCAGGACCCTGAGATCATCACCTGAGCCGAACGAAGGCAGAGGCTCAACCCACTGAGCCACCCAGGTGCCCCAGGAATGCTCCATATCTTGATTGCAGTGTTTTTAAAACAGGTTTGTTAAAAAGTTACTGACCTGCAATTCAAGATCTGTGCCTTTTATTACATCTAAATTATACTTCAACAATTTAAAAAAAAAAAAAAAGGAGGGGGGAAGCAGCGAGGCTTTGAAAGGAAAACCATTTGCATTAACACAACAAAACCCGGAACTTCCAGCACTCCTGGAAGGATTCCTCCTGGGGTTGAGGGGGGAAGGGCCGGACACTGAGATAGGCCTGAATTTCACCCACCTCTGGGTAATGGGGTTATCCGGGGTAACATCATAGCCCTGCCACTAACCAGCTGGTGCCCTTGGACAAGTTGTCAAATCTTTCTGCCTCAGTTTTCTCATCTGTCAATGGGGATGTCACCCGTGCCTGCCTCATGGGGTACTTGTGAGAACTACATGAGTTAGTCCAGTGAAGAGCTTAGAATAGTATTGCCTGGTACACAGTAGGTGCTCAATAAATCTTTTTCAAAGAGATTTTATTTATTCATTTAGAGAGAGAGAGAGAAGGTGTGAGCAGGGGAGGGGCAGAGTGAGAAGGAGAGAGAGAATCTCAAGCAGGCTCTCTGCTGAGTGTGGAGCTGAACATGGGGCTCAATCCCAGGACCCTGAGATCACAACCCGAGCCATAATCAAGAGTCGGATGCCCAATGAAACGAGCCAGCCAGGTGCCCCTGTGCTCAATAAATCTTAGCTGCTGTGGTGGTTGTGGTTCTTTTTCTTCTTCCCAAGTTCCACGACTCACAACTGCTATCCAGCCCCTTTAACACTGCGGTACCAGGATGCACACGAACACTTCTACCAGCAGCTCTGAAACTCAGAATATTTAAAAACACCAAACCCCACAGGAAGAGGACAGGGAAATAAACACCAGGTGGCTCCCCCAAGGTGGTCTGAACCTCCCAGAGCAAGCTCTGCGCAGGGCTCCATCTGTCCTTCGGAACCCCTGCATGCCTACTCCTGGACTCTCAGCTTCCTAGCCCCTGCATGATCTCTGTTCGGATGACATTGTCTCAATGCTCACCACATCTGGGGCATTTCGCTGGCTTGGACAAGATGAGAGCACTCCCAGCCCTTGCCCTCAGTCCACATCCCTTCTTCCTGGTTCTGGGTCTGAGGAGCCATGACTTGGTCCTGGTCCCTGTCCCCAGGAATGACCCCAGTCTTCAGGTGCAGTCCTGCCTCTTCCTTACTGTGGGGGTTTGGTCCCCCAGACCGGACACTGCAAAGCTGAGGCAACACTGTTTCTTTCTGAGAATGAGCCTAGTACGGCACTGGGGAGATCTGGCTGAACCAGGAGGAGAAACAAGCAGCTGAGGGCAAAAAGGGCGTGATTTGGTTGTGTTCACATAGCTTTCCCTATGCAGAGAGCAAAGGAAGCAGGTGTTCGAGAACCTATCTGGACTGGAGCCAGCCTGCGAGGTGCAGCAGGTTCAAGGCTGAGATGCAGGGGCAACCGCACCCCCCGGGGCTCTCAGAGCAGAAGGGACGCGGCAGGTGCAGTCTTCGGCAAGAGGGCTTTTGCAGGCTGCCACAGAATGAGCAGCCTGGATTCGCCAACCCGCTGGCAGCTTTCAGAGCACCAAGGAGCGGCTAAGGCATGGGGAGCTTGAAGGCTTGTGCGAGAACGACCTGTCTGCCCATTCATTCATCCACCCACCCCCAAATTTATTGTACCCGCTGTGTGCCAGGAACCCCGGGGATGCACAGGTCAGTATGTAATTTGACCCTGAGGTGCTTCTGTTCTATTTTCAGGCACAAGAAAATAATCCAGTATGATACAGGGAAGGCCAGAGATGCTGACTACACAAAGGAGGGACACCTAATCCCCACACTTGGAGACTTAGGGCAGGCTTCCTGGAGGAGGCAAGATTTCACTGAACACCTGAAGGATGAAGGGAAGTGAGCCAGATATGGTGGAGATAGCTAGCTGTCTCTCAAAATGTACACACACACACACACCCTTGGATGCTGTAGAGCTGTCACTGGAAAGGGGCTGCATCCTCCAGCCCACTCTGCCCTCACTGGTGGGTCGGCCACAAGAGCTCACTGGTGGAACGTCGGTGGAAGGTACATGTGCTGTCGCCGAGCTAAGGCTTTTAAGAAGCAGGTGTGTCTTCTCCATTTTCTCCAGCTTCTCCTCCCCCATCAGGACACAGAGGCGGATGGGGTGGCTGAGCCGCAGACAGGAGGAGGCCGGATCTCCGAGTCTGCGAGTCTGCGGGGAGGAGAGCCGCCCGCGCGGCAGGAGCACCTGCTCTGAACTGCCCCGAGAACAATAAATAAAGTTCTGTCACCTGAAGCCACGGGTGTGGGGAGTTCATCTGTTCCAGCCGCGGGTGCTCATTAAAGAATCCACCCCATGAAGAGAGGGGAAAGGGAGAAGAGCATTTCAGAGGGAGCCACCAGCAAGAGGAGAGTGAGGGCAGGTGGGGGAGGGTGGGGGTAGCCTGAGGCTCTGTCCTTGCCAAGCAATTGCGACTGACTCCCAAGGAACTCGGGCATAGCTGGCCCAGACAGCCCCAGGGGTCCCCTTCTGTGTCCTAAGGCTCAGAGAAGATGGGTAGCTTGCTGGAGCATCTGATTGGTGAACACAGAGCTGGACTGGAGCCCGGGTCTTGCTGCCTCCCTTGCCCTAAGCATTCAGCCTTACGCTTCCAATGCAATATTGCAACAGACACACTCAGTCATCTCCCAGGAACTCTATGGGAGTAGCCATAGATTGGACTCTTTCTCTCTAGTTTTCTGGGACCAACTCCAACCGAGAGTCCTGTCTCCTGGCACCAGGTCCCGGCCAACAGGCAGAAATGTCATCCCACCTTGACTGGGGCTCTGTCAAGGGCCAAATGAGTGTTCTGCCTGGTCTGGCCAGGCCTGTGGTCTGGGAGCCCAAAGAAACCCATCACCAGTGAGTGACGTGGGCCATGCTGACCAGCTCCCACCCTTGGTCTGATCCACAAACAGGACACAGGACGGGGGCAGAGGCTGCTCAGACTTCCTTGCTCTTCTCAGCACCCCTGCGGGCTGAGTGAGTGACTGGGCAGGGTTTCAGATAACACCCAGCTCCCCAATCTGTACATGCTCAGGAGAGCTAGAAGCAAGCAGCCCTGTGCTCCCCTGGACCCCCTTTGCGGGCGGACCCTCATAAGCCCACTAGGTAGTGCAATTTGATGTCTGCAGGAAAGGCGTGGGGTTTGGCTCTTCGCTAGCCAAGCTCTCCTATTTCTCTTCCACCCCTCCCTAATAGGTCTGTCTTTGTTTGAGAAACTAGAATGTTCTGGATCACCTTGGTCCAAGGCCTTCCTTGGTTTTAAACAAAGTTGTCTCTGGTGCTCCTGCAGAGAATGGGGGTGAGAGGCAGGGCAAGACTTTCTGGCACCCTGCCCACCTGTTTCCCTATCCTCTTTTCCTCTCTTATCATGCTTAACTCTCTGCATTAGGTAACATTTGAAGATAGAATTTTATTACCAGAACAAGTTTGAAAACAACCGCTCAAGTCCAGTCCTCTCAATGTCAAGATAAAGACCCTGAAGGTCAGAAAGGGGCAATACAAGTTTTGAAAACGCATGCACATAAGTTACAGCAAAAGGTCTGCTTGCCTACTTGTGTCTGTGTGATCATCCATCCAACTATCCCTCCATCCATCCATCTACCCAGCTATCCAACCATCTCTCCACGCAACCACACATTCATCCACCCATCCATCCACTCAACCATCTATGCATCCATCTCTCTCCCATCCATCCATCCATCCATCCATCCATCCATCCATCAGTCAATAGGTACAAAGGCTCAGGAGGCTCTGGCCTTCTTGCCTTGCAGCCTGTGTAATTCCTTTTGAAATTCTTGGTCTTTCTATCACCATGGAATACAGAGAACCTTCCTTCTGCATAGATTTGGGCTCAAGCTCTTATTCTGACCCCTTCCAGTGATGAATGGATTTCATTTTCCTCAAATGTAAGATGTAGTCAGCATTTTCTACCTACAGATCCTACGGGGATTTAGTGAAGTAGTGTGTACAACCCCTGGTGGAGTGCCTAGAACAAAGTAGGGTCTCGATGACCTGCTTGATGCCTGAGAGTTCTCTGAGTGCTCTATGCTTGGGAGAGAGCAGGGAGCCCTGGGCTCTCAGAAGTGCTCAGGGCCAGCAGGGAAGGAAGTCTCTCTGTCGTTGTTACAGAAAGCCTGGTCCTTTCTCAGTCATGACCTAATTTTGGTTTGACCAGAGTTGATGTCTTCCTTTTCCCCTTATTGTCTTAGAGACCTCAAGTGAACTTGGTCAGGATGATATATCCTCCCAGCCGGGCATGTTGTGAGCATCTCCCCTACCCCCGGTGTGGTCTTGCCCACTTATCCTGCTTGCAGCGCCTTCCCTGGTCACCCCATCAATTGTCACCTCCCGAGAGAGGCCATTTTTGACCCCCTCTCTCTTTCCTTGTTCTTATTTTTCATCTCATTGTTGGAAATTATATGATGTATCCATCATCGCCTTTATAGTCTCTCTCATCCCGGCAGGATGTAAGCTCTGTTATTCTGTTCATTGCTGCCTCCACAGCCCCATCACGGCTACTTCCAAAGATCTGCTGAATGAATGAACTGTTGAAAAATTGAGAAATCCTAAATTCCCCTACCCTGAAATTCACCATATTTGCGGAAATCACTCACCCTTACACCGCAAGTGTGTATGGGATGATAGGAGGCGAGGTCCTGGAGAGAGCGTTGGAACATCACCCAAAGGAGCAGGTGTAAAGTTAAAACTCACCTGGTTGTGTGTGAGGGGCTGCGCATGGATCCCACCTGCCTCCCAAGAGTGGGCAGGGGAGTGACTGCACACAGGAAACTTGAGAGACCAAGCTTGGAAGTCACACAGACCTGGGTTCAAATCCCGACTCTATCACTTTCTAGAAGTCAGCTGGTCACTCTCCGAACCTCAGTTTCTTTTGTGTAATGGGGCTGATGATTCCTGCTTCATGAAGTTGTTGATAACAAAGCTACCCTTTATTGGTATTTGGGCGCCGTTGGGGAGTTGTAGAGCCTTAAGCAAGTGACAGAACTTCTTGGTGTCTCAGTTTCCTCAATTGTAAGATTTGTGAAGCTTTTGTGAGTTAATGCATATAAACCAGTTGGGTCTGTGCCTGGTCCTAATAATGCTTGATAATTTTATTTTTATGATTACTCTTTAAAAATCAAGGTATATTTCATGGACAGAGAAATAAATGTATAGATCATTCAAATGTTTCATTTCTCTTGGGTACCTAGTAAAACAATTGCTGCATCATAAAGAAAGTGTCTGTGTAATTTGAATTATTGTGAAAAATTTTTATAAGAACTAATTATAATCCCCTGCTATTTCTTGACGACTTTTTGGCCCAGCACAGGCTCTGCCTCCATAACTGTTCCATGCGTCCTTGACATAGAATGTATACTCTGCCGTCACTAAGAGAAGAGTGTTAATTTCCCGGCAATAATTACGGTTTTCCCTATTTCTCTCTCTGACTCTGTCCATTTCTGAAGCTCTGTCTCTAGGTGATAATCATTTAGGGTTAGTCTGTCTTTTTGATAATGGGTCATTTCATCATTAAGAAATGCCCCTGCTACCATTTCCCGTATCCCACAGACGTGTCTTATGTTGTGCTTTGTCAGATCTGAATACAGTCAGCTTGCTTCTGCTCAATGTTTGTGTATGGTAGCACTCCTCTGCTTCTTACTTATACCTTATTTGTCTTTGTATTTCAAATAGGTTTCTTGCAGACAGAATTCAGCGGATCTTGCTTTTTGCACGTGTTCTGACAACCTCTGCTTCTAAGGAAGCACTGAGCTCATTTAATGTAATTACAATGCTCAGTAAGTTGAATTTAATTCTTTCATTACTATTTTACTATTTGTCTCCTCTTTATAATCATGTTGTTCTGGGGGTTCCATTTTATCTC
Source organism: Mustela nigripes (assembly GCF_022355385.1). Classification (NCBI taxonomy): domain Eukaryota; kingdom Metazoa; phylum Chordata; class Mammalia; order Carnivora; family Mustelidae; genus Mustela; species Mustela nigripes. Next base: position 1,259,497 of record NW_026739491.1, read on the forward strand.
ATCTATTGGCCTTCAAGCTATAGTTTTTGTTTTATTTCTGTTTAGGGGTGTCTCCAGGGATTAAAATGTGCATCTTTTTTTTTTTTTAAAGATTTTATTTATTTATTTGACAGACAGAAATCACAAGTGGGCAGAGAGGCAGAGAGATAGGAGGAAACAGGCTCCCTGCTGAGCAGAGAGCCTGACGTAGGGCTCGATCCCAGAACCCTGAGATCATGACCTGAGCCAAAGGCAGAGGCTTTAACTATTGAGCCACCCAGGTGCCCCTAAAACGTGCATCCTTAATCACCGTGGGCTACCTTCAGAAGATAGTATGCATTTTCAGTTATAAAGTAAGGTTTTTAAGTATTATACTTCTATTTTACACTCTTTCAATGCATCATAGCCTTGTCAAACATTTCATTTCCATATATCATTACCCTACAACACGTAATCATTATTTTTGCTTCTCACAGTCTACTTGAACAGCTCTACTGAGGTTTGTGGACACAGCATACAATTCAGCCAGTTTACATGTCTGTTTCAATGGCTTTCAGGAAATCTACAGAGTTGTTCAACCACTGCCACAAGAGAATTTTAGAAAACTTCTGTCATTCCAGAAAGATCCCACGTGTCCATTTCAGTCACTCACCAGCACCCTCCCTCCCAGCCTAGGCAACCACTCATGAACTCTCTGTGTCTATAGCTCTGTCTTTTCTGGACATTTCACATAAATGGAATCACTCATTGTGTGGTAAGCCGCATCTGACTTCTTTCACTTAGAATCATGTTTCTGAGGTTCATCCACACAGTAGCTTGTGTCCAAAGTTTGTTCCTTTTTTCGCCAAGCAATAGTCCCGTGTATAGGGATAGCATGATTTTTTTCTATCTGTTCATCCATTGACGGGCACCTGGATTGTTTCTACTTTTGGTGCATTTTGAACAATGCTGCTACGAACATTCCTGCAAAAATCTTCATGTCATGCACACAACTGTTTTCCTTCTCTCTGGCACTATGTTAGGCAGAGAATTGCGGGTTGTAGTAACGGGGATGAATGAGGCAGAGTAATAGCCTTAGTGGGTAGAGACTGGTGTGGCTGCCAAGTGCCCTACAATTCAGTGGGCAGCTCCCCACAACCGAGAATCCTCGTGCCCAGAGCTGCAGATTCTAATCTCAGAGCTCTGATTCTGTCTGTCCTTTAATATTTTCCCATTAAGTGGAGATAGGAGGCACTGTGGGGGACTTACAGACTCAGGAAAGCCCCAGAGGTCTCATACTTGCACCTGAGATCTCCCTGCGCCTGAGGACATGTGGGTGAGGCTCAAGGAAGCCTGTCTTCATTCGGGGTTGGAGCTCCCTCTCTGGCCTGGTGCACTCCAAGAAGCCTCTTCTGCTCCTTGGACCTAATCTAGGCGAGTCTGGGGAACAGAGAGGGAAGGAAGAAATGGACACATCCTTCTAGGCTCCTGGGGGTGGAGGCAAGGGGCAGAGGGATATCCCGGGAGAGGAAAAGGCAGTCAGGGAAAGTATTGAAGAAGTTGTTACACACTCCCAGATCTTCTCCCAGGTTCCTTGCTATGAGATGACTGTCCCTCCCCACTCAACACAGGACTCCATGTTTATTTCCTGGTGACTATGAGGCAGGAGTGCCTGCCCTGGAGAGCTCCAAGCACAAGGGAGGCTGGGACACCATCCTCAAAATAGGGGGTTAAGTGAATTTATCATCAAGAGTATTAGCAGCCAGACCGCTATTTTCCAGACAGGAGAATACAAGAGTCTTCTCTGGGGAGTTGACAGATGAAGTGGAAAGATCTCTAGGTACCAACATCCATTATCCAACCCCCCATCCTACCCCCCCCAACCCCAGATGCTCAACACTCCCAGCTACTGTGGTGTTGGCTCTTCATCAACAGCAGACAACAAAGGATCATGAGACATTGGTGAAAGCCTCTAATGTGAACGCAGAGACCAGAGGAACTGGAGTGGAAAAGATAGCCTGCATGGAGAAAATTCATTTAAAAAAAATAATAATTAAAACAAAATCCTCTAAATCCAAAGAGAGAGAACAGAAGATAATATATCCATGAGAAAAGAACATGAAGCCATAAAAAGGGAACACAGAGAACAAGAAGAGGTCTTGGGAGAAAAAAAAAATCAACAGTAGAAATAGGAAACTCAGTGGAAGATTTGGGAGAGAACATTGAGGAAATTGCTCAAGGATGTAGAACAGAATAAATCACTGAGAACAGGAGATGAAGGATAAGAAGATTAGAGAACTGGAGCTCTAATACTCACATCATGGTCATTCTAGAACAAGAAAGAACATGATGGTGGGGAGAGGGCCAGATCAGTAAAATAGTTGAGGGAAATTTCCCGAACATTGAAAGACATGAATCTCAAGACCGAAAGGACCCACAGGTGCTTAGCATGGTGCCGGAAGCCAGATTTCCATCAGGAGGAATCAGGGGGAGATTTTAGGACATGGCAGCATGGAGAAAAGCCAATGAACTTCCAGAGAGGTCGAAATGGAACCAGAGTGGCTTTCAGTTTCTTAACGGAGCTCTGGAAGCCAGAAGACAAAAAAGCAAGACTGCATGATTCTGAAAGAAAAATGTCTCTGACCTAGAGTTCTACTTCAAAAAATAAAGATATCCTTCGACATGTGAGGTCTGGAGAAATTTACCTATCACCTCTTCCTCTGGAAACTGCCAGAAGCCATACCCAAGGCAATGAGGAGTGATCAAGGAGGAGGAAGATGTGGAATCTGGGAAGCAGGAAATCCGGCTCAGGAGACAAGTGAACGGATCCTCAGACTGGTGGGAAAGGGAGAGCCCAGAATACCCACCATGGAGGGCACTGAGTTCCTTTTGGAAATGCTAGAAGGTTCTGGAGAGATTGCTTTCAAGATGATGGAATTGATAGAAAGTCAGCTATGAACAACAGTACCTGGGAAGCTTTGGACACTTAGTAAAGTGTTTGAGGTTTAAAGATTTTTTAAATTATTTATTTGACACATAGAGAGACAGCACAACCAGGGGGAGTAGGAGGCAGAGGGGAAGGGAGAAGCAGGCTTCCTGCTGAGCAGGGAACCCGATGTGCGACTCCATCCCAGGACGCTGGAATCATGACCTAAGCTGAAGGCAGATGCTTAACCGACTGAGCCACCCGGGCATCCCAAAGTGTTTGAAATATAAATAAATAAATAAACAAATAAATAAAATTATCAGGGTGCTTGAGTAGCTCAGTCAGTTAAACATTTGACTCTTGACTTCAGGTCATGATCTCTGGGTCACGAGATCAAGCTTCACGTACGGCTCAGTGCTGGGCATGGAGCCTGCTTAAGATTCTCTCTCTTCCTCTCCCTAAACCATATATATATATATGATATATATATATATATCAGTGCACAGAAAACTAAGCAAATGAAGAAATCACAAGAGTTGTAGCACTGAATACCAATCTCACCAAATGATGACCTGGCTATTTGAAGAGGACGGGAGGGGTGGAAGGGTGTGGGGCCAGGACAGGGGAACAGAGACTTAAAAACTGTGCCCCCTAGAGCAGGAAAGCAAAGGATAACACCTAACACTGAAAGATGCACAGCCACGCGCAGCCACCAAGCAGCCACGGGGAGCGGCAGTCACGGCGGAAGGAGTTGAAAGGGGCCGATTCTGGAGAAGAAGGTGTCAACACAGTTTGTCTTAACTCACTCCCTAAACCAGCAGACCCCCTCAACCAGGAGCTGGGTTGACTGACACAAACTGGAACTGAAAACCAGTACAGTTGGAAGACACATACATACTGGTGACAGCTGAGGGAAGTGTGCCCCCGGGATTACTGAGATCGTGCTAATGCCATTCCCCAATTTTGATCACGTCCATTGGTTACTTTACATATTATCATCAGTGGAAGCTGGGCAAAAGGGGTCTGGGAACTCAGCACTATTTTCATGTGTCTTAAACAATTTCTGGTGAAAAAGTGCCGGAAACAAACAACCCTTATGGTACCAAAGACGCTGTCCCCGAAGCCACCCCAGGCAGAGGAAGGACCCTCAGGGCCATCTTTACTTGGGTCCAGTGGCAGATCTGGGGGTCCCAGGCCCGCAGCCCTTCTCTGCGAGGAAGCAGGACGCTTGCAAGATGGGAGACCATGGGAGCCTGAGCCGGAGCCCCTAGGAGATGTCTGCCTGGTCACTTGGAAAGGAGGCGGCAGGCAAGCACTGATGTGTTCTCTCGCCTCCAGCAGTTTCCGGGGGAGCCGTGGAGGAGAAAACAAAAATTAAATGATAAATATGCCGCTGACACTGTCCTTTTAAAAGGAGATGAATGCATGCCAGTCCCTGCTGGAGACAATGAGCCATAATCATGCAGCCGGCAGCAGCACCTGGCAAAGGCACCCCCCAACCTGTTCTGTTGACATTCTCCCGGGAAGCTGGGGTGGTGGGAAAGCCAGAGTGGGGCACCTCCAGGCCCAGAAGCTGAGTGGTGCCTGCTGCCTTATCTTTTCGTCCAGTCCTCCCCACACTGAGGCAGAAATATGGGAAGGAAGGAGGCAGAAAGAATTGGATTTGGAATCAGACCCTTCTGAGTTTCAATAGTAGGGCAGCCTAACCCCAAATCTACTTCAGACTGTGGCTGGGCAAGAGGATCCCCCTTCCTGAGACTCATTTTCTTCCAGAAGATGGAGGTTAGTGTGAAGATTGGAAATCAATGTACTGTCAGCCCCCGCCGCTTTGACATTGACATGAGAAGGACGGGGGCCCAGAGTGGTGAAGCAGCTTGCCCAAGATCACACAGCGGGGAAGGGGTCAGGCTGGCCTGGGAACACTGCCAATGTGGGTTTGGAGTGGGGCTCCGCCAAAAAAAAACAAGCCCTTCCACAGGCATGAGGAAAAAGGGGAGCCCTTTTACACTGCTGCTGGGAATGCAAGCTGGTGCAGCCACTCTGGGAAACAGTATGGAGGGTCCTCAAAAGTTAAACATAGAGCTATCCTATGACCCAGCAATGGTACTACTAAGGATTTACCTCAAAGATACAAATGTAGTGATCCGAAGGGGCACCTGTACCCCAATATTTATTGCAACAATGTCCACAATAGCCAAACTATGGAAAGAACCTAGACATCCATCAACAGATGAATGGATAAAGAAGATATGGTATTAACACACACACACACACACACACACACACACACACAGAGGAATATTATGCAGCCATCAAAAATGAAATATTGCCATTTGCAATGACATGGATGGAACTAGAGGGTATTATGCTGAGTGATATAAGCCAATCAGAGAAAGACAATTATCGTATGATCTCACTCATGTGGAATTTAAGAAACAAAACAGAGGAACATGGGGAAAGGAGGGAAAAATAAAACAAGACAAAATCAGAGAAGGAGGTAGACCATAAGAGACTCTGGATCATAAGAAACAAACAGGGTTGCTGGAGGAAGGGGGTATGGGGCATGGGGTAGAGGGGTGATAGGCATTGAGGAGGGCACTTGATGGAGTGAGCACTGGGTGTTATATAAGACTGATGAATCACTGAACTCTACCTCTGAAACAAATAACGAACTGTGCCAATTTATTGAATTTAAATTAAACGAACAAACAAACAAAAAAAACCCAAGTCCTTCCAGCTTTTGCCATAGTACTGCGGGGTGTGATCGGACATTCCCGGATCCTCACTGAGTACCGACCACTTGCCAAGCCCGCGTGTCAAGGTGGAAGCCGATGGCACAGAGATGGGTTGAAGTCGCTGCTCCAGCAGGGGAGACGGCCATCGGCATGAACACGACGAGAGAGATCTGATGTGAGAAAGTCGCCTGACAGGCCCGTGGAACACTTTTGAGAAGCGGCCTCACCGTCTAGCAGGGGGACCCAAGTGCATCCTGAGTCGGAGGGGATTAGAGGTGGGGGAAGGGTGGGTGGGGTCCTCTGGGGTCTGGATTCCGGTGGTGTCCGGACTCACACCTGCAACCATTGTGAGGGACGAGGGCAGGTGTGGGGTTGAGCCCAGGGCCAGTCTGGTCTTCAGCGGAGCGAGCTAGAGGCTACTGCTCTTGATCGAACACTTGTGTCCCTCTAAAATGTGTATATTGGCAGCCGGTTGCTGGCATTGGCAGGTGGGCCTTTGGGAGGTGATGAGGCCATGAGAGCAGAGAGGCCATCAATTCGTGCCCTTATAAAGGGGCCCCAGAAAGACTTTCCTCAGCCCATGCACCAGGTGAGGGCACAGTGAGACTTGGGCAGTCGGTCGCCCTGAAGGCAGCCCCCACCAGAACCTGACCGCGATTACACCTGATCTTGGACTCCTAGCCTCCAGCACCATGGGGAAGAAATATATTTCTGTGTAAGCCACCCGTGCGTGATAGCGTGTTACAGCAGCCTGGACAGACCGGGACCGCTGGAGAGGTCATGAGACTGAGTCTTTCTTTTTCCCAGAGCCCCTAAGCGATTGCAGGGGCCTGGGGGACACTCCTGAGATGTCAATGGATATCTGGCTCATGGGGTCCCTCCTTCCACTCTCTGATTCCTGGCCTAGCCAGGGACACTGGACTGGGAGTGTGGCCTCCCTCCTGCTGCTCATTTGCTGGGTGACCCAAGGTGAGACTCTGCCCTCTCTGAGCCCCAGTCTCCTCCTCTGACCCATTTGGAGGCTGGATTTAGTGAGGTCTAAGGGGTAGCTCTAGTTTTAATGTTTGGGCATCTTCCTATCCTCCAGGCTTCACAGAAACATCTATTTACTGAGCAATCATGAGAGGCTGGCTATGGGTCTGGTCTGAGTTATAATGAAGAACCACACAGATATGGCTCCTAACCTCAGGGAGCTTACAGAGGGACACAGAGATGAAACTGAAAATGACCTAAGGGCCATTCAGATATGTCTGTGTAGGAGGAAGGAAGGAGCACTTCCCTGTGGGTGCAGCTGATGAGGCAGGCTCACTGTGGTTTACAGATGGAGGTCAAGTCCACCCAAGGAGGAAGGCCTAGGAGACGGGTCAGTATGTACCCATATGGGTCTGCACACACAGGGCAGTGATTGCCTCCCAGGCCTGCAAAACCAGGAGCAGGCACTGGAGGAGATGACCTCCTCGGCTCTGCTCCTGTCCAGTGAGGTTCGGAGGAAGGGGGACAGCGACTTCTCATCCCTGTTTCAGACACCGGGCACTGGTGAGTGATCCAGGGCCTCAGTCTCTCTGAGCCCTGCTTACCAAGTTTGTAAAGCAAGGCTGATGGAATGCACTGCACAGGCTGGTGGGAAAAATTAAGTGAGGTAATATACCAGAATCACCTGGCACATGGCATTTGTTCAGTAGCAGCAAAGCAGCAGGGCCTTTGCTGCTGTCACCGGATGAAGCCCAGCCTTCCTGCCACAGCCTATGTGATCAGCCTGGCTGCTGTACTACTCCTCCAATATACCAAACACAGCCCAACCCCAGGGCCTTTGCACTTGCTTTTCTTCCTGCCTACAACACTACCCCCCCGCCCAAACCCTTTTAAGAGTCTCATGCTCTTCCGACTGAGCTAGCCGGGCCCCAAACCCTTTTAAATCTGGAAAACTCCTACTCATTTTTCAAGCTTCAGCTAAAACAACACTTCATCACAGAACTAGCTCTCAGGCTGTGTTAACCCCTATTAGCCATTCGTGTAGCATCTTCTTCATCTCCTTCAAGTCCCATCTTTATTCTTTCATTCTGTGTTTAATGCATGTCTACTTCATAAGACTAGAAGTTGTAAAAGAACAGGGACCCTAATCTCAGTTCATAAGACATGTAGCAGGCCTGGTACATTGCTATCAATGGCGCTTAATCAACAGTTTGTAACTGAAGAATTTTATGAATGAATGAATATCTATTTTTCATCCCACTTCATGTTTTCTCTGGGACAAGGGCTTTGCGTGGCCCTCAGGAACACTTTGGTTTTACCCAAGCAATCTCTGCGGAGATGTTGGCCCTCCTGACCTCTACTCTGATCCCTGTGAGAATGTTCCTGTTAATTCAGGGATGTCATTCAAACCCTGTGTTTTGGGGGACCCCCCAGCTGTAGAATAAGGAAGGAAGACCCCCTCCTCTTTTCCAAGGAGGCTGAGGGGAGGAGTAACAACTCACATCCGCCCAGCACTGAGGCGTCTGGAGGGGGTGGCTGGCTTCGGACTCCAGCATGGGGTCCCACACCGGGACTGAGAGGCCTCATGCCTGAAAACCAGAAGCCGAGGGAACGTCTGCTGTTGGTCCCATTGGGCGTCCTCGGTAGAAGGGAGGGATTTGGAGTGTGAGGCCCTGCAGTATCCTGGGCTCTGATGACCCACACGGTTAGACACTAGGGAAGTCCTGGGAGAAGGTAAGTGCATTTTGCCTGTAGAATAACCCTTATGGTCAAAGTGGGGTACTGTGGTAGATTAAAGTTGAAATTTTGTGGCATGTCCCATCAAGAGACAGAGTCGAATTCGCTGCCTCTGGAATCGAGCAAATGTGGCAGAAATGACATTTGACTCTCCCAAGAGTCCATGCAGCTGGAGCTAGCCTACTGGAGGGGCCAGACGGAGGGCAACTGAGGCATCCATCTGAAAGCCCCAGCCATTGGCCAGACAAGTGGGGAGCCCGCCTGGCACCAGCCAGCTTCCAACCTGCCTGTTGGCTGACCTTTCTTCTCGACTAAAATCTGTCCCACAGAGAGCAGAGAGGAAGAGCCCTCCTAGCTGAACTTGCCCCAATTACCAAACCCTAAGTCAGGAGTAATCAATGGCTGCTGTTTTAAGCCCCTGATTTTGGGGGTGGTTTTTTTCACAGCAAGAGATAATTAATACACTTTTCTGTCTGTCTGTCTCCCTGACCAGACTTTCCTTACTCTTCCTGTCTCTTGATTACGACAGGACAAAGTATTAAAAGTGGGCGGTAGCATCAGATAGAACAAAAATCCTACTTCTCCCACGTACTGGCTGTGTGACTGTAGGCAGGTTTCTTAACCTCTCTGAACTTCAGTCTTCTATCAGTAAGACAGGGCTGGGCTACTAATTCGCACCAGGGGTTCTTATGGGTTATTGAGGGGTTGAAATGAGACAGTAATAATACTCAGTGCCCGGCACACAGCGAGTGTCCAATGTGTTTATTGAACTCCCCATAAATGGTTAGTGAACACTTCCTGGATATGGCCCTGATCCTGGAGTTCTGGGGCTACGTAAGCCCAACAGGGGTTCTGCCCTCCCAGAGCTTCTGTGCACACAGGGGACGACAGAAGAGACGTCAGCAATGACACAGTGGCAGATGGTCATACAAGTTCCAGATTGCAAGGTGACAGGAAGCTACTGAAGTGTGACACGGAGGGACACGGGGCAGGCCTCTCTCGGTGAGGGGAGGTGACCTCCAAGTGGAGACCTGGATGCAGAGAAGGTGCCAGTCCCTGGCAGTCAGGAGAAGGGGTGTTCTAGCAAGAGGGTGCAGCTCCTGCAAAGGCTTGAGGCGGGTGAGGCTGGGGATCCCAGAGGCTCTGCGAGCTGGGAGAGGGGTCTGCGGCCACCCACTCCATCATGAGAGGTGGTGCTGCTGACATCAGCCCGGGTTTGAGGCCTGAGCAGAGCTGATGTTACATTTCTGCTGGAAGAGTGGCCCATGAGGGAGGGGCTCAGGCATAAGCTCTTCCCATCGTGCTCCCTGTGGATAAGCAGAGAGGCTCCTAAGGTCTCAGATCCTCGGGTCCTGGCTTGGAGGGGGAGGGGCTGAGAATGATTGTGTGGGGAGAGTCACTTCCTTCCTCTTCCCCTGCCCCTTCCCTGAGCCCCAGCTGCTGGGGAAGCCACAGGAGTGTGTGGGCGGTACACACACGCACGCACAGACAGTTCACAGCGGCCCCGGCGGCCAAGAGCCAGGCCTTGGGGTCCTAGCCCACGTCAGAGCCCCGGCCCCGGGATGCAGCTGGCCCACCCCCACAACCGGTCCCCGCAAGAGGAAGCGTCTCAGCCACTGTGACGGTGGGGAGTGGCCAGTCCCCCTGCCCACAAAGGAGCAGGGCCAGAAGTGTTCCTCTTGAGCTCCCCACGGCAGCAAGTGCTGTGTGGTTCCTGAAGAATGATATCTGTGGCCCCGGGTGACAGCGGAGGTTATGGACAGCAGAGGGGGGACTGGGGGCTTGAGAGCCAGATTCCGTCCTCCATGTGGACGCGTATGTGTCCACACGTGTTCACGTGTGCACGCACACACACACATACACACGCACGACCACACCTGGTGAAGACAGCTTCAGACATCGCATGCTCTGCTATGGCTAAGACAGAAGGAAACGTAGACACACAGACATGTACCAGGTAGCAGGACGCTCTCCCCTGTGAGGAGGCGACACATGATTGTGCAGCTGGATGTGATCAGGGGACACACGGGCACATCCCACAGACAACAGATGCTCCCTATAGCAAACACCCAGAGCTCAGAAACCACCGCCACCGACGGCCCTGCCCTCACTGTCTGCATCACAGGACCTGAGAAGAGAAGGAACTGTTCCTCAGCCATGAGGGCAGCAGACTAATTAAGCCTTCACAGGAGGCTGGCATTTTCCTGGCAGCCGTGTGGCAGCTAGTCCTGGTGGCCTTTATAATGGGCCCCAGGGGGCACTTGGCCCAGCCTCTCTCTCCCTCCTCCTTCGATAGACCCTGGACCAACTCCCCACTTCACTGTCCTAAAGGATCCTTCTTAGGCTGATGGCCAGCTGGTGTGGGTGCCAGGAATGGAACCCATTCAGGAATTTGAGGCTAGGATCAACAGAGATTTCCAAGGAATTCCCAGCTCTCTGATTTGAGGACACTTGACTTACATTGGCCATGGACATGAGTGGTGAATACCTCCTACTGCTTTCTGCCCAGGCTAAAGGCTAACCTCAGCCCCTCTGGCCAGAGGGAAACTCAGTTTCCCCTCCTTGCTGCCCTGTGCTTGGGTCCTCAGCTGTTCCCTGCACACGTGGACCTCTCTGCTCCTCTGGACTTCTGGCTCTTCTTCCAACATAACAAACTCATGCCTGCCTCAGGGCCTTTGCACCTACTCTGTGCTCAGTCTAAAACATTCCCACCCCACCCAGGTCACTGTCCGGCAACCTCCTTCTCCCCATTCAGACCTCAGCTCACATATCACCTCCTCAAAGAGGCCCAGACAGATCTACCTAGTTAAAATATCTCCTTCCATTTTCTAACTCAGTGGTTCTCAATCCTGATTGCTTGTTAGAATCGCTTGGGGGAATTAAAAAAATAATCATTAGCTGTCAGGCCCTGTATAGGCTATTAAGTAAAAATCTCTGTGGGTTCCTGGGTGCTGGGGTCTTAAAAAATTCACTATGTTCTAATGTGTATTCAGGATGGAGAATTCTTGGCCCGGCGACTTTACAGTTTAGTAAGGTGAAAGGCTGAGTTTGCAGCCTCTCCTCCCCTCCTCATTGTTGCTGTTCACTGGGCGCCTACTGTATACCAGACCCAGGGCGGAGGTGTGCAGCATGATCTTGGCACACACTTGGATAGTGTATCCTCGAGGGACAGCACATTCCTCCCTCCAACAGCTCTATGACGTAGGAACTATTTAATCATCTGCATTTTACGGGTAAATAAACCGAGGCACAGAGCGAGAAAGTAACTTACCCAAAGTCACGCAGCTGGAATGTGCTAGAAGAGAGAATGTCTGGCCGGTGGCAAGTTTCCAGAGCCTGGCTCTTCACCCTGACACTGTTATATTTAGCTGCCATTGTCCTGTTCACTCCTTGAACCACTTCGTGAACTGACAGTTGAAAGATACGGAAACGATGGCTCGGAGAGGCAGGACATTGACCAAGGTCACACAAACCCTTGTCAGTGTGAGTCTGGAATATGGGGTGCAGGCCCCAGGGGGAGCCCCCACAGTCTCGTTTCCCCCGGCTCCCAGAAACCAGCCTCGGGGCAGCCAGGCGCACAGGAGGTTAGAACCTGTTTGGCTCATCCCACTTGGTGCCTGGGAATTCACTTAACAACAGTAAGACCGGACATGTACTTGGCCGCTGCTGTTCTAAGTGTTTGACATATGCTGACTTACGTGACCCTCGAAGAGACTCTCATTTTGCAGCAGAGGAAACAGATGCACGGAGAGTTAAGCGACTTGCCCAAGGTCCGATGGCTGGCAGGTTTGGAGCCGAGACCTGAGCCAGGCAGGCTGCTTCCAGCATTTGGTCTCTCAACCCCTACGCCACCCTCCCCTTGGCTTTCTCGCCTGTGTAAGCTGATAGCAACTCACTTTTCTCCTCTATGAAATGGGTACTAGCAGTGCCTACTTACCTGAGGAAATCGGAGGAACAGATGAGAGCACGAAGGTGTGGCGACACCCTGGACCCTGGACCCTGCATGGACATGCGACAGGAGAGGTCACTGCGTGGGGTACACAGAGCCACCCCTGCGGCAATGAGCCCGGAGACTCGTCCACAGTCAGGGCTGAACTCACCTGGGCCGTGGATGCAGACGGTTCGGGACCTCCAACCTGCTGTTCCCCCAGGGAGGTGTGAGGCCTCGGCAGCCCCTGGGGACCCTGAGCTCGGTGTGGCCACCTTCAGACACCTGGAAACGCCCTGCGTGCATCACCTGTTGACTGGCCGTCAGGCAATTGCTACTGGCGAGTGGTGGGGTTCTCTGGGATGAGATTTAGAACAGAGCAGGAAACAGCCAGCGGTGATAGGCATGATGGAGACAGAAGGAGAAGGGGCTGGGGGTAGTGGGTGGGGGGGGAGGAGGTTTCCAAAGAGGAAGTCTGTGTCCCCCGTGAGCTTGCAACCGGGGTTTTCCGGTCCAGGCCTCGTTTTAGATCATCAGCCCTGTTGCTCCCCACAAGCACAACCTGGAAAGGCCAACTATGTCTCCCACAAGGGTGTGAAAATACATCCCTGGAACGGGCAGTCCTGGGACGAAAGTCTTCATTATGGGTCTCTGTGATGTTCTCCCTGTGTGTGTGAGATCACTGAGATCTGTAAGCGTCATCCAAGATGCCTTGTCTGGAGGGTGTGAAGGCAGCCGTTAGAAGGTTCTAGCAGCATCTCCTGCCTGGGACCCTCTTGCCCCTTACGGGGTGTGCCGTTCATCATTTCAGCCCTTCGGATCTCTAAGGGCACCCACGACAGCGTGCCCGGTGCCCCATTGACTCTGTTGCACTGTCTCAGGATGTCATGGGACTTGGCACAAATGGGCACCGACTCTCAAATGTGCTTTATTCTCTCTCATGCTCCTGCCTTCCTACCTCGCTGGGGGTGCTCTTTGTCCCATCAGCCTGGCACGTTTCTCCTGCTCCTTCAAGGCTCAGCTGGAATATTACATCTTTTATGAAACCCTCCCCCATCCCTCTTCCATCCTAAGCCCCGCAAAGGCCCTGCTCCGCCAGCTCTGGATTCTCCCATAAGAAGCCTTGCTGGAGCTCTTCCAATTCCCTTCTCTCACATCTGCTTGCCAAGATCAACTCTGGGTCCATCATAAAGCAGCGTATGCTCTAGAGAAGCAGTTCTCAAAGTGTGGTCCTTGGGCCGGCAGTATCAGCCTTAGCATCCCCTGGGACCTTGTTGGAAATGCAGATTCTCAGCCTCACTCCAGACCTACTGAATCAGAAACTCTGGAGGGGGGAGGCCTGGCAGTGTTTCTCCAGCCCCCAGGTGACTCATGCCCGCGTTGATTTGTGAACCACTGCAGGAGGGAGCTAAGGCAAGTTCGTGAGTGTCTGATGCACAACAAATAAAGTAGCAAGTGCGGCAGACGGCCCCCAGAGGACTGTGTATCAGACACAAGCCAGCCTTCCTCCTGCAGCAGTTCTACCAGCAGCATGTGGAAATACACTCATATACCCATTCTACAGATGCAGACACGGGGGCTCACACAGTCACTCCCGCTGGATCCAATGTCACGCCAACCACAGCCGGCCACTCTGACACACCTGCAGAGAATACTCTCCTGGTGATTTGAGGGTTTTATTTATGTATTTGAAAGAGAGAGAGAGAGCACAAGCAAGGGTCGAGGCAGGCAGAGAGAGAGGGACAAGATGGTTCCCCGCTGAGCAGGGAGCCCAACGTGGGGCTCGATCCCAGGACCCCCTGGATCATGACCTGAGCCAAAGACAGACACTTAGCTGACTGAGCTGCCCAGGTGCCCTGATTTGAGGCTTTAAAAGAGGGAGCAACCATGGAGAAGTCAGGGTTTTCCTAAATTTATATTTTCAAAGTATAATTTTAAAAAATTAAATAGTGCTTCTTTAAAAAAAAAAAAAAAGGCAAATTCTGGCTTCCTCCTCCCCATCTCTCATCCCTGCCTTCAGAAGCAACTACTTGGAACATTTTGGTTACTTTTGGGGGTATTTATTTCCGTACTTCAAAATACTTGCACCATGTTTTATCTCTTGATTCATCTGTATTAGACCCGACCCCTTGACTTATGCTAGATAGGACTTTTGCTCCCAGACACCCCCACTGCAGGACTCCCCCCCAACACATCTCTTGGAGACCTCCCTTATATGGTAAGCATTATGGATTTGCATTCTTCTTTTGACAATTTTCCTTCCAGTAGGCAGCAAAGCTTCTCGAGGAAGAGGCCTGTTTCTCTAATTGTCCGGAGGTACTATAAGAACTAGGGGCAGCTCTGGTCCCTTTTCTCGTTCTGACATTACTACCAAAATAATTCATCTCCATTTTCAATTAAATCCATAATCAGAGTTTCATAATTGTGATCAAATAAATATTACTCACTGTTGGACCAAGTAGAGTGCTGTGGTTATATTTCCATTCTTGGACTTTCTGGTTTTCTCTAGAGCTAATAATTGTTGTGGTCCTTGTTTCTTGGTTCCTGTGGTGCCCCTTTAGTTAATTTGCCCCCTTACAGAATTCTCTAGAATTATTTTGAATTCCACTGTTCCCTAGCATGTTTTCCCTGAAGATTCCCCAGTTTCTGAGCTCTTCTTATGACTGCATGAGCTACCCCAGCATCTCTAATAAATTCATGTTATCAACATAGATCCTATTCAGTTTTAAGTGGTTTAAATAAGAAAAAATTTTCTTTGCTTGTTTTTGGTTTTTCCCTAGAGGCAAATCCATGACACTCATGATCATCAAAGATCCAGGCTCTTTCTACCTTGTTACTTCACTGCTCTTAACATGGGGCTCCCAACTCATGGTTGAAGATGGCTGCTTGAGCTCCAGCCATCATGTCTCCCTTCCAGCCATTAGAAAGAAGTCCTCTTTCACTCCATCTGAAGACATTTCCTTAAACTTGCACATTCTATCTTTGTTTACACTCTGATGTTTACAGCTTAGTCACATGGCTACACGTAGCTAGGAGGGAGACTGGGAAGTATGTTTATTCTGAGTGCTTACAGGCCCAGCAGAAAAACTGAAGTTCTGAGTTCAGCTAAGAGAAGGAGAACTGAGGGTAGGAGCAACCGGCAGGCTTGGCCATCCTTTTTCTTGCCCAAACATTTGAGTTGACATTCTAGCCCTCATACCCTTGCAGAGAACACACGGCAGCCTCCTTCTGCCTCCCCAGGACCTTCTCTCCTCTCCTTGCACTCTGGGCATCCCACACTCCTTTTCGGGAGCCTCTTGCACACTGTGCTTGTGCTAGTGATGTCTCCCTGAGATCCTACCCCATCTCTGCTGTAACAATTCCTACTCCCCTCTCTGACACCCCACTCCCCCAATCTCAGATGAGGTGACAGCGAAGACCCCAACCAGATCAGAGCTCACTAGACCATCCCGCAGCCTCCCGATCCTATCCTTTGCAGCGTCCGTTGCGGTTGTAACTAGACACTAACTTGGGGGATTAGGCTCACTTCCTGTCTCCCTTGCTGGATGATAATAAGCTGCTAGAAGCAGGATCACCTCTACCCTTCAACCCTGAAACACCAACACACAATCAACCTTCGTGGCATGAGCCATACTTATCCCTGGAAAGCTTTCCTCTCTGGTCACAGGTCCTCATCTCACTGTTCATCCAGAAGCAACTAAAATCCCCCCTCTTCCAGGAAGCTTCCCTGGGCTCCCTCTGAGAAAAGTAGGCCCCCTCCTGAATGCCCCCAGACCTCTTAGTCATGGTCACTCTCTGCCACAGGGCACTGACTTTGGGGAGCCAACTCTATGAAGCTGTGAGTCACTAGGAACCCAGGAGGACCCGTAAGTGATTCTTCTGGGTCTCGAGCGCACACGTACAGGGATGACCTAAGAGACACAGGACCCCTGCTGTGGCCTCTGGCTTACCCGTGGTGTCCGGCAACAGCCTCACTTTACCCCACTGGGCCTTTCAGGGCCCTTCCAGAGCTGACAACCTCTTGCTTTGCCACTCGATGCTGCAGCTCCACTCAGGGGAGGCTGACCTTGACCCCACAGGCCTCTCTCCATGGGCTGTGCATCCAGAATCCTTGGGTTCTGTTTTCCAGCTTGAGATCAAACAAATGGAAGAACTGGATGCTAGGCTCGCAGGCAAAACAAAACAGAACAAACCTACCAAAGTCGAGGAACTCTTACTAATCTCCCAGCTGGCCCCAGGGCTCCCCGTAGGAGGAAATGGAACACTGTTTGGAAAAAAATATTTTGACAAGTGCTGGAGAGGAAGGTAAAAACTTGACCAGGGGCCAAAGCCTCAGAGCACCAAAGGACACAGCCTCGGGAGGAGGGAGACTTCGCAGCTCCCAGGCCATCCAGGACCGCAGCGGGGAGAAGCCACGGAGGAGAATCGTAACGAATCCTAGTTGATGCCCTGATCTGCCCAGAAAACGTGAGGAATGGGCACACTCTGTTCCACCTTCTTCAACGAGCAAGGTGCTTGCTTACCAAGCAGAACAGAAAGAACAGAAAGAGGGAGAAAGAACTCAAAAGGATTAAAGGTAAAGAGAAGGTGGGTGAGAAGACACAAGAGGAGACCAGGAAAGCATCTGGGGCTGCCTGAGGCCAAGCAGACAACCCGCTGGAAGGTATATTAGCTATAGAGAAGGCATGTGGGGCTTCTGGAAAGGGGAGACCAGAAGCAACGGTGGCTCGGATAAGACAGGAATTTCATGACCCCCTGAACATCATGGTGGTTCTGCGCGAGTCTCTCATGTGATGCATGAAGGTTTACTGGCATCTCGGACTTGTAGCTGGTGGGAAGGGGAATGAGGGGAGGGGAGGACTTTCCTTTCACTGAGGGACGCAGCCTAGAAGGTGTACATGTCGCCTCCGCTCACAGCCCATCGCCCAGAGCCTGCTCCACCATCACCCCAGTCTCAACGGGGGCTGGGCAATACAGCTAAATTCCAAGCAGCCATGGCCCCAGCCAAATGCTCTGGCAGTACGGGCTCAGAGGCCATGCTCCTGGAGGGAGCCGCGGATCTCTGCCGCACACGGAAGTTAGGGGGCAAATAGGATGGGTGGGGAGGCTGGGAAAACTGGTAGGAGCCCACAGTGGCCCTGCGTCACAGTGGACACAGTCCCCGTCCCAGCCAAGGGACAGGCTGGCTGGAGCCTGTCTCCACTGCTGCCGCCGGGAAGGACTGTCCATCTGTTCTTGCACTGTGGCATCAGAATCTGGAGAGGAGGGTTTCCTTTGGCAGAGGCACAGTCAGGAGCCTGGGTGTCAATGGCCAAGGGCTTTTGTGGAAGGAAAGGGCCACTTGGTCTACCCACACCACAAAAGAGAGAATTCCTCCCCTTAGAAGATGCAAGTTAGATGCCTGGAAGCAAGCCTCCCCCAAAAAAGCCAAACAAACAAACAAACAAAAAAACCAGTCCACCACCCACTTAAGGTCGATTCTTTGTTCTCAGAGCCACTGTTTGAGATCAGCGCCATGATCTTTAGGAATCAGGGGTAAAACTTTGCTGTCCACTGCTACCAAACTTTCTCTGAGTGAGGCATTCCTCCAAGTACTTTACTACAGACCCTTTTAACTTGTCTTGGCCCCAAAACAAACATCCAGGAACAGGCACCTTAGTCCCCCCATCTGATAGAGACACTGGGAGGCGGGGAAGGTGTCCCCTGACTGGGAGGCTAGGAAGCAGCAGCAAAGCTGGGGTTCGCGAACCCAGGCAGTCTGCTCCAGATCCACGCTGCGCGACATTGTCAGGGCAGAGAGAGGCAGGGGGGTGGGGGTGTGGGGATGGGGGCGGTATGGGACTGTGCATTCCGGGATGAGGCTCCGCCCAACCCTTTCCCTTCCCCTTCCCCTTCCCCAGGTTTTCCAAACAATTTTCAGCAGAAGATCCTGGATTCACGAGTATTTTGTAAATGCGTGTGTCGTTGCTGCCTTTCTCCAAATCGAGCCAATTCCATGGTAGGGTGAGTGAGGGACATTCCAGAGGGCCCTTCCAGGAAGTAGGGGCCGGAAAAAGGAGCGCCCCAGCCCCCCAATGGGAATTAGCAAATGTACAGGAGAAGCTCTGGGACTTCACCAGGCCTGGGAACAAAGGGCAGAAAGCCAATCTCATTCAGGCCTCGGAGGCAGGATAGTCAACGGCTGCCAGCTCAGCTCCCCAGACTCGAAAGCAGCAAGTGAGGGGTTCAGCTTCCTGCCAGGGCCGTACACAGCCGCCCTGCCTGGGAACTGGGTTCGCAGACTTGGATTTCACCATTCCCAATCCTGACCCCGCGTTCTGACAGAGGTGCTCCAAGCAGGCGACAGCCACAAAGCAGAAAGCCGAGCAAAGGGAAAACAGGCCCGCACAACCCATCAGGGGGTTCTCTGTCCCCGGATTCAGCGGGACCATCCCCGGACTAGGCTGCCGGGTCCTGGGCCTCACGGGGACCCAGCTGACCTCGAGAGGAAGAGGCACGGTCCCGGGGAAACCCTGCTTCGGGGACATTGCTACAACCTGCTCTGGGAACCCCTCGCCCCAGGCCATGGGCCATGGCAGATTAAAGAGCTGGCATGGTGGGAGCTGTAGGTGCGCAGGAATCTGTTGTCCACACCCCCCCCCCCCCCACACACGTGCACAGCATCGAGTCACTTGACTGAGTCACCACATACCTGATACCCTTTATCGTGTCCCCAGGACTGAGGGGATCCTACTCCTCTACCCAAGCTCTCAAAACTCAGGCCAAGGGAGTTTAGTTACTATTCATATTGGTTATTCATTATTAGCCTTATCATATTGCTATTTCTTTCTTAGTTTTTCCAGTACCATGACCTGTATTAGGCATTTGCTGCCCTTGACCCTCCCCCACTGCGTAAGGTGGGGACCCCACACCCACCCCGCCGACGGAGACATGGAGGCTGATGGTCATGCGGTTCACGAAAGGGAGGATCTTTTCCATGTTGGCTGGAGAGCGCCTCCGACGGGAGGAAGCGATGGTTTGTCCTTCCAGGAGCAAAACAGCCATTTCTGAGGTGACCTGGAGGAAAAGGTCCTCATGGGGAGGAGGAGTAGGCTGACAGGGCAAGCTGTGTCTCTTTAAGGGCCCCTTACTTAGGTCTCCAGGAGACAGCTTGGAGGGTCCTCCTGGGTCCCCGGGAAATAAGTCAAGACTGATTTCCAGCAGCCCCTGCTCGACAGTGTGGGTGCGTCTGGGGAGCCACGTTTGTATTATGTCTTTACTGACATCTGTAATGGACGGAACGAAGACTGGAGAGCTACTCCAGGGCAGTCAGCTCGCTTTGGGGCCAGAGACCCATTTTTTTCTTTCATAAAAATAGGAGCCAACAGACATGAAATCTCCAGTTAACAAGCGCTGGGCTCTGGGTCTGTAGGGGCCTGTGGAATTGGAGCCAGTTTGTACCCCACATGAAGCAAAGTCGGGAAGGTTCTCTTTCGTGCCTCCTCTCCCCGCAGATGGGCGGACTCTTGCTTCCATGTCTGGGACCAAAATTAGAGGGGAGGAAAGAAGCCACAAGGATGCAGAGTAAGTAAGTAGACCTGAAGCAGAAGGAGGAGGAGGAGGAGGAGGAGGAGGAGGAGGAGGAGGAAGACCCTGGGGAAAAAAGAGAGAAATAAAGTACATGAGAGAACAATCCCTGCTCTAGGTTTTATGGCCCAACCCTGTGTCATTTCCATGATATCTGTATCGCCCCGGCCTCCTTTGAGCTATTTTGAGTGATTTCCACTCCTCGCAACTAAACAATTCCTGACAGAAAAATAGGAGCCAAGCACGGGCTTGCAGTAAGAGGTCTCCGAGGAGACACGAAGCCATCTGTGGCATCGAAGCAACGTGAGCGCCCACAGAAACGAAGTCCTGTGGTAGCTTGTTTAAGGGCCACGAATTCTTCCCATGCTAGTGTGTCCGCCCCTCTGCAGTATGACCTCGCTGAGTCCCAGCCAGAGGGAGAGCCCGTTTCTCTGTCAACCTTGAATCGAGGCTGGCCTTGAGACAACGGAGTCTGGCTGGAGTGAGGTCACGTGAGTTTCGGAGCTCAGGCATCGAGAGGACTTTGGGCTTCTGCCTTTGCCCTCCTGGGACTCTGTCCTGAGCCCACCTTGTCCAGAAGCCTGGGCTGGCCTCCTGAAGGATTAGTTAGAGACCACGCCGAGGGCCGCGGCGCTCAGCCCACAGCCGGCGCCAGGGCCAGTGGCGGGAGTGAGCGCCCAGGCCCTTCCGACCCCGCTGAGCCGGTAGTGGACTACAGCTGTGTGCCCGAGCCCAGCAGACACAGCAGAGAGTCCCCTCAGACAGTCAGGAATTAGCCTAGATCTTTGTTTTAAATCGCTAAGTTGCGGGCCACATTTTTTTATGCTGATAAGCTGATACCAGTTATAGAAATCAATACCAGTGCCTGGGCTGTTTCCAAAACCCAGAGCTAATTCATGTGCACGGGTCCAGGGGCCCCGGAGATGGGCAGAGGCTGGAAGGATAGTCACGGAATGATCAGTGGGAGCTGGAACCACGGGGAGGAAATTGCTCTTGGAGCCTGGGGAAGGGGGACGTGCTGCACTGTGGCAGAACTATTGGCAAGACTGTTACCTGCGGATACTTGGATTATGGAACATGCACCAAATGAACTCACAGGTCTGGCTAGAGAGTTTTCCAAGCCAAATGTGGAGGAGACTGCCAATGGACTTCCTTCCTGATAAGATATAAGAAGAGAGAGATGAGCTTAAGAGAGCTCTGTTCTGTTTGCAAGCAGAATTTAGAGACAACAGGAAACCATCAGAAGGTAGTGCATTGAAAAATAAAACCATTTCTTCTTCTTCTTTTTTAATCTATTTATTTGAGAGAGAGAAAGAGAGAGTGTGAGCAGGGATGGGGCAGAGGGAGAGAGACAGTCCCAAACAGAGTCCCTGCTGAGCACAGAGCGTCATGTGGGGCTCCATCCCACGCCCTGACATCACGACCTGAGCCAAAATCAAGAGTCAGATGCTTAACCGACTGAGCCACCCAGGCACTCTTGTATAACCCTTTATTAAGACCTTAAAATTGTCTAAGGCAGTGCTGTGTAGCCTTCTCCGCTGTAGGAAAGAGTTTCTAAGAATCTTATGGATGCTGAACTATGGCACACCCAAGGTAGAGATCTGTCTCAAAAAGAATGAAGTGGCTTCTGGGGCATTGAAGATCCCCAGGTGTGATTCATGAGAAACCCACAACATTTGAGAGAATCGTCTTAAGCAGAGTACCCCTAGTCTGGACTAAAAAAACCTGAAACAGTTCTAAATGAAAAGAGCCCTGTGAGTTTTACACACAGGAAGCAGACCAAGAAAGCTAGTCAGTGCAAAGAGTTCTTCTGGAAAGGGAGACCCTCTGAGACAGCAGAGCCCAGGGTTGGAGCCAACAGCCAAAGGGAATGATGGACCCAGGGCCACCCCCAGGAGCAGAACCAGGCCCTAATCAAGGACTGTCTTCTGTCCCCAGAGCAGAGCATCTTGATCACAAGCGCCTGGCTGGATTCCAGAACATGGCGATGGTTACAGACCAGCCATCGCCATGCGTCTACTGTTCCTGCCTTTTCAAAACGAAATAGTCTATCTTGTCTCAGCATTGCATACCCGGTGTGTGAGGGTAGATCAGTTGCCCGGCGTGAAGTGGAGCACCAGCCACATCCGGACCTGACCTAGACCACAAGACTCCAGATGCTCAACCTGATGCTGCCCTTGGAGGAAACCCTGAGGGTCTTGGGAGCAGGCCACACAGGACCTGCTGAGGAAGGAAAGTGAATCAATTGTGGCTGGAAGACAGATGTGAACATTCTTTATGGAGGATGCAAATTCCTCCCAGGCCAGGGTACCCACCCCTCTGCATGACGGCCCTGTCTCCCAGTAGGGATATGGACTCCCAGCAGGGATAGAGACTGGTAATCCACCCTCCTGCACGTAACTGACCTTGGGACTTGCTACCACCAACAGAATCTGCCAGAAGCACAGGCATAGGATCTCAGGCCTTTGGGTTTCTGTCTTGGCCCTCTTGGGACTGTGCCCTACACCGACCAGGCCTTGAAGATATCTGGGCTGAAAGACCATGTAGAGGGAGAAGGAAGTGGTGTTGCCACCATCCTGGCAGGGCCCAGGCCCCAGGTGGCCTTCCGCTGACCACAGACACAGCCAGCAGTGGTGTTACCCAGTCAGTTACAGAATCTGGGGGAAAAAAAATAGTCAGTCTAAGCTACCAAGATCTGGTGTGGTCTGTCATGCAGCAGAGTCTAACGACAACATCTGCCCCCACATGCTGGCGGCCACAGTGGACAAGCTCCGGGCTCCGACGGTGGCCCCGTCAGGACGGGGACCTCAGGGTCCATGATCGCTGAAAGTCAGGATACTGGGGCTTGCCGATCACTCCTTCCGGCCTAATATAGAAAGAGAGAGAGAGAGAGAGAAAAATAAAACACCGATTCTGGGTTTTCCAGATGGAACCGGACATGTTTTTTTTTAATGGAACAATTTTATAGCTTTCTGCTTTTCTCCAGCCCTCCGAGACGGTCGAGACCTAATCCAAAAACTAGTCATGTACCTTGCCAAACTGCAACAGCAGAATTTTCTGCCATTCTGGATTTCTATGATTAAAATTAATTCACTTCATAAAAAAGACTGGCAGAGAGGGAGGAAAGAAGAAACTGGGCATTCTAGACAGAGAAAAGACTTTGAGCCGAAGCTCAGAGGTGTGGTATCAAGGAGGCTTGCACTCAGATTCGAGTAAACGGGTTCTGAATGAACAAGGCTCTTGGCCAGTGGTTCCTAAATATTAAAGTCACTCAGTTTGTTAGAAACCCAGATCATTCAGAGTTTTTGACTGAGCAGATCTGGGCGTTAGGGGGGAAGGGCAAGAATGTGCTTTCCTGACAAATTCCTTTGTGATCTTGATGATGCTGTTCAAGGAAGTACCACACTTTGAGAACCACTGGCTTGAACTTAGCCCCTAAACAAATAGGGGTTGGGGTGGGTGGGTAGGGAGATTAAGTGGTAGTTCCAACCTCAATAATGCCACAGGGAACCTGGAATTCCAACCTGTCTTCTTGGACATGCTTCGCTTATTGGTTTTCATCCTATGTTTGAGGTCTCCTGGTCACAAGATGGCTGCTGCATCTCCAGAGCTCACATCTACATTTAAAGAAGGAAGAGAGTAGAAGTTGATCCGTGAACTAGTGGAGTTTGAGCTCTTTACCAGGAATTCAAAGCTTTCGTTGAGGGGCCAATCTTCTTCCCACTACTGCTTCCCCCAACTCCCCCATCCAGATTTTCAGATCCATCCTTACCTAGTAGAGAGTCTGCGCAGTGTAGCTTTCTCACTCCTATGGCAGAGGCGTGCCTGGAAGAGGGGGTGGGAAATAGAGCTCCAGTGTTTGTCACAGAAGAGAAGGTAACCAAAAAGCTTGGAAGCCAGTCCTTGCCAGAATCAAGTGGGGGACACACTAGGCACCCAGTTATGTATGCATGAGTGCCAGGAGTGGATGCAGGTAGAGCAGCGGGATTGGATCTCTTCTGTGTACTGGTTGGATGATCTTGAACACGTCTCTTTACCTCTGAATTTCAGTTTCTCTTCCTGTGAAAAATCAAATAGCCTCATTGAGTTGTTGTGAGCATTGAGTAGGGTAGCATAGATGCAGGGGTCCCTGAACGGTGGGCTGGAATCAGGAATGTGCAGCTCTCACAATAGCCCCCACCAACCAAGTGCTTGCTGTGCACAGAGCTC
Source organism: Mustela nigripes (assembly GCF_022355385.1). Lineage (NCBI taxonomy): Eukaryota > Metazoa > Chordata > Mammalia > Carnivora > Mustelidae > Mustela > Mustela nigripes. Next base: position 1,283,528 of record NW_026739491.1, read on the forward strand.
TATGCTAAACGCTTTATGGCCTTTTCTCTTTTCCTCCCCACAATAGAATTCCCATTCTTCAGATGGCAAAACAGAGGACAAGAGGAAGCTTTTATTTGTTTGTTTGTTTGTTTGTTTGTTTATTAAATATTTTATTTATTCATTTGATAGAGAGAGAGCACACAAGCAAGGGAAGCGGCAGAAAGAGGAAGAGGGAGAAGCAGGCTCCCTGCTGAGTAGGGCACAATCCTAGGGGCTCAATCCTAGGACCCTGGGATCATGACCTGAGCCCAAGGCAGACACTCAGCCCACTGAGCCACCCACGTCCCCCAAGAGGAAGCTTTTAAAGCCACAGCCTGGTAAGCAGAGAGCAAAGACCCAAACCAAGTCTGTCGGGCTCCAAGTGTGCACCCTCAACCACTCCTCGAGATTGCTTTTCCGGAAAAATAAACCTATCCAGAGCCACCAACAGCACAAGGCTAGCTGACATCCTTGCCCTTCCTGCTCTCACTGGGTGCGTAACCTAGGACAAGCCAGCCTCGCCTCGGCTCTCCCTGCCCTCAGCTGGAGGCAGTCTGCAGGAGCCAGGGAGGACCAGCCTCTCCCCTGGACTGCTGGCCCCAGCAGGAGTGGGGTCCTGCCTCGCTGAGTGCCTTCCAATTAGACTGGGTCTCCTGGTCAGGCAGGAGGCAGCAAGCAGGCCGGGCCCAGCAGGGAGCAGGCGGTTAGAGGGTAATTAGATGGGGATGTGGAACAGCTCCCTTAATGAGGAGGTTGTTCTGGGCAAGGGACACTGAGGAGGAGTGTCTCTCCCAACACCTGCTTCCCTGGGCACCATGAAGAAGCAAGAAGCAAGCAACATTCTTTGGGGCCCAGACCCTGTGCAGGCCACAGATCTCCCTTACACTCGGAACACCCAGGCGGTGGATGAGAATCCTGGGACTCGAAGTGAAAAGAACCTCCTTTGGGGTGTGCGGCTAGAAAGCGGCAGAGAAAGATGTTGAAAAGTTAAAGACCCATGTCTGTTCTGTCTCCCCTAGCATCAATCCAATGTTCTTCCTCTGCTCACGTCCTCTGATGCTAGAGCACAGGATGGGTACCGATTACCAAGGAGGATATTCAAATTATTTACCAACTGGTAAATTTCACAGTGCCAGGGCTGTGAACTGGAAGAATTTTGATTTTGATCCTGGTCCCTACCTCCCCCCCACCCCCACCGCCCTGGCTATAGTCACAGGTGCATCGGGGCAGAACCTGAGCCACTATTGGGACAGTCGTTAGAGGTGGGGTTCCCTTTCTAGGCCACAGGGGCATGGCCAGAGGGGCTGCTTGGTCCCTCCCCCTGAGCACTCCCTTCTCTGCACCCCAGAGCTGGCACCCAAAGCCCAGAGATGGGTGACTCACTCCTTCTCCCCAGAGCTGACAACAGACTTCCCAGGCAGGAGCAGCCCGCTCAGGGAACCCCCATCTGGCTGAGGCAATCTGTCTGTCTGGAGGAGGGTGGAGTGTGCCAAACACTACAGCAGCTGTGCCCGAAGCGAGTTCTGCAGATTTGGAAGACTGTCCCCAGGAGAGAGGGTTCCCTGCAGAAGTCTGTTTGGGACTCGTGAGTGCTCCCTTGAGCCCTGCAGAGTCACAGCCCCAATCGCTGTAGTAAAGGTTCTCAGAAGTCCCCAGGGGAGAAAGGGCCCATGTTGGGGGCACCACGTGCATTTTCTAGGCCTTTTTAGCCACGGGGCTCTCTATTCTTTGTTCAGCCCCAGTAGGTCCCTGAGGACATGAGTTTTCCTTGGGCTACAGCTTTGGAAACATGGTTAAGTACAAATCCCTTCCTTGATCCCAGCAGCCTGGATGGTCACCGCCCGGCCACAGGCACAACTGATGCTGGGGAGAATGGGTAAGTGGATTCAGGGGAAAGGGGTGTGGTCTGGGGGAAGGGCCCGCGGGTTGCGTCCCAAGGGCCCCTGGAAGCCCTTCATTCCCCCTGGATCGTCTTCTCTGTCAAATAATCAAAGCCCATCCACACGCAGGGGGCTCCACTAAGGGCCCAGTCCTCCCGTCAAAATGGAAGAGAGTTGTGGTTTTTTTTGTTTTTGTTTTTGTTTTAAGATTTTATTTATTTATTGGAGGGAGGGGGAGAGAGAGAGAGAGCGAGAGAGCACAAGCAGGGGGAGGGGCAGAGGGAGAGAGAGAAGCAGACTCCCCACTGAGCAAGGAGCCCAACACGGGGCTCGATTCCAGGACCCCAGGATCATGACCTGAGCCGAAGGCAGACACTTAATTGACTGAGCCCCCCAGGTGCCCCAAGATGGAAGATAGTTTAAAGCTGCACCTCAGTTTCTGAGTACCAGAAAACTGGTCCGTCGGTACCCAAGGCTCTGGACTGGAACAGAGAGCATTCAAAGACCAGCTCCCCCTCCCACCCTGGGTAAGTCAACCTCTTGAGCCTCAGTTTCCATCTGAAGAATTGGATGCCAGTGTTTAGACCACAGGGTTATGGTGATAGTAAAATGTGATAATTATAATAGCCGAGGCTTATAATGTACCGACTGTGTGCCCCACGTGGCCCGTCACACTTTGCACGTTAACGTTACTTTCCTAACAAGTCTATGAGGGAGGTATTGTCCCCATGTCATAAATGAGGCACAGGCCAGTTGTGACTTGCCTGAAGTTGCCCATGTGAGAGGTGGCAGGACCCGGATTCAAACCCAGGGAGTCTGGCTCCGGCGGCCACACTGTCACGGATCCTGGTGGCAGCAAACACCGGGCACGTAGCAACAAGAATTTAGGTCATTACTAAGGAATTCGGGGGAATCTAGAGTTTGCAGGCGGTGGGAGTTGAGAGGAGCCCATCTAATACAGGATGAGAGAGGCAAGTGCAAGGAAAGGACACAGGAGGGGTTCTCTCCATTCCCAGAAAGCGTAGCATGCCATCCCCTGTGGGTCTGATTTCCTATCAGTTACCCCACCCATAAGGCAAGGAGGGGAGCCTCCTGGAGGGTGTCCCACCTTCCCCAGTACCAGTGTGTGTTGGTTATTAGAGCCCCCCAGGGGCCCAGTCTGTCTTGTTTCATATGTCACCTCTGTCCTTGCAGGAAGTGACACTCCAGGATGGGATGTAAGTCAGTGACAGGGCGTGTCTGAACCTGGGGTCTCCAGAAAGCAGAGCCTGTGACAAACACTTAGGTGTGAGCACTTAGTGGGCGGGTGTGACCCAGAGAGCAGGGATGGGGCGGCGGGGGGGGGGGGAGGGGGGGGGGGAGGTAGGGCATGGAGGACAAGACGAGTTGCTCTGTCCTCTGGGACCACTGGGAGCACGCAGCCCAGGAAGGACATGGAAGCCAGTGTGCTCCAGCCGCTCTCCTACACTGGCCGAGCTCAACCCTAAGGGGCACCGTTCCTCCTGCCCCTCCAGCCTGTGCTGGGGTTTGTATCGGAGAAGGCCCAGCCAGGCCAGGAAGGAGTGAGGGGGCGATGGGGGTGTTGGTATGGGCAGGCTCGAGGCAAAGCGGTGAAGCTAGTCAAAACCTATGGGAAGGGCAGGCAAGCTTGTGTGGACCTGGGCGGCTGAGCGGTGGCTGGAATCAGGGCCGGAAGATGGGAGGCAGCACCTGCCCACAGCTGTCTGCTTCCAGGAGCCTGAGACGTGTTGTGATCAGGTCTGTTTGGAAAGAGTAAGCCGACTTTGAATGGAGGACCCGTGGCCTGAAGGATCTGACGTGGGGAGGCCAGCCTGTGGTGGGTGGTCCTCAAATTTTGGTGGGCAGGCTGGGTCAAGCGCAGATGGCAGGGTCCCGTTTCTGCCATGTGCGGGGCGGGGGGGGGAGTGCACAGAGGCGCTCCTGACACAGGCCCAGGGAGCACCCGGAGAACCACCCGTGTCGTTTCAGAGCCCTGGGAAGGAAAATAAAGGTTTCCAGCCCCCTGAGATCTCAGAAGATGGACAAGAGATGGAGGCAGGAGACCCAGATTCTAGTCCAGACACAGCTCTCTGGCCTCAGTCTTCCCATCTGTAGGGAGTGAGTGCATTGTTCCAGATGATCCCTGTGGGCCTTTCTGCTCTGGGGTCTCACAAGCCTTGGAGCCCGAAACGGGAAGGGAGAAGGTGGAAAGTTGTCACCACTCCTGGATGCCTAGGGAGGAAGTGCAGAAGTCTGGCTGTCCTGGGGAAGGGCTGTCTGTCTCCTGGGGCAGCAGGGAACCTAGAAGCTCAGTGCTCCCCTGCCTGCTTCTGGAGGGGATGATAGCAGCTCCCGGGCCTCTCTACCTGCCTGGTTCCCTGGCCATCAGACAGACCCCAAGAGGGTGTCAGAGGGCTGAATGTCCATGAGGATGAGGTCTCGGGAGGAAACAGAACCCAGGGCAGTCGGCCGGGCAGCCCTGGTCCTTGGGCTGGGAAACTTTTTGCCTTTGCGTGGATTTGGGCTCCGTGGCCTGGCGTCCGAGGTCCTCAGCATTCAAACTCAAGCAGATGGGTCAGCCCATTCCAGTCAGAATTCAGAACACATGACCGCTTTCCTCAGGCCACTGAGGGGATGAAGGCTTTGAAACCGGATAGATTCAGATCAAATCCTGTATGACCTTGAAGAAGACTCTTAACCCCTCTGAGCTTCCTTTCTCAGAAAGTGATCAGGCTTCCGTCTTGGAGTTGACTCAGGACTGAATAAGATAGGGTAGGTAATAGTATGCCTGACATGAAGCAGACTTGAGAAACGACAGTAATTGCATTAAGGCCACAGCGCTCTGTGACACTCGCTAGGTCGCTAATACTATCTCCAGACTAATCATGCCACCTTGCCCCGGCCCTGGTGTTCAGACTCAGCTAGACCACAGCACACCAACACCTCCACGTGGATGTCTTATGTAGATCTTGAACTTGACTTGGCCCATACGGGAACTCTGGCTCCCTCGCGGGTTGCCCACCAGCATCCTCTCCCGCCTGATCCCCCCCCACCAAGTGCAGAAACCCCTCGATTCTCCACGATGCTGCTCTTCTCGTCTATCAGCAAGACTGATGCTCCACATTGATGCGTTTCCAGAATCCGAACACCCCCATGGCTACTGTCTGCTGATAATTATTGGGATTATCAGCCTTCTCTCCAGCTTCTGGCTTGTCCCCTGACCTCTCACCCCACATAGCAGCGGGGATCATCCTGTTAACAGACCATGGCACTCCCCAGCTGGAAACCACCTAATGATTTCCCATCACGCCGAAGTCCTTCCTGTGGCCAGCAGGGCCCCAAATGATTCGGCCCCAAACCCCTGACAGGTCTCCCTTCCTATCCCTCTTCTCCACGTTAATGCACTCAAGTGGCACTGGACTCCCTTCTCCTTTCATGGGTCAACCTCCTAGCCGAGGGCCTGTGCATTTGCTGTTCCCTCTGCCGGGAAGAGTCATCCCTCAGATTCCCTACGGAGCACTCCTCACCAAGGCCAGACCTGAGCTCAAATATTTCCTTCCCTGACTATCATTTCTCCAAAAGCTTGGCTCTGTCCACTCCAGCTGTCCTCACTCCCTTGGAGGGCACAGGCCTTGTCAGTCCCCAGCAGCACTGCCCAGCAGAACCCCAGTGATGGTGCGTATGAGCTCTCACCGGCGTGCCTTGAGGCACAAAGGGGCTTCTGCACTTGAAACATGGCCGTCGTAACGGGGGAGCTGGATTTTCTTTCTTTTTTTGTTTTCAGATTTATTTATTTATTTGAGAGATAAAGAGAGCACAAGTGGGGAGAGGGGCAGAGGGAGAGAGAGAGACTCCAGCAGATTCCCTGCCGAGCATGGAGCCCGACGTGGGGCTTGATCTCACGACACCGAGATCATGACCTGAGCCAAAACGAGGAGTCAAATGCTCAACTGACTGAGCCACCCAGGCGACCTAGAGCTGAATTTTCAACTTGATTTCATTTTGTTTCCTTTATATTTAAATAGACACCCGTGCTAGGGGTTTCCTCCGTGGGCAGTACAGGGCCATAGCCTCACTGTCTCCCCAAAGAATATAAGCCTATGATGGCAGAGCCTTGTCCCTTTTGTTCATGGGCATCTCCCAGGGCTGAAAACATTTTCTAGCACACTAAGTAAGTGCCCGGAAAACCCTCATGAATGGATGCCTCTATTATCACAGAATCACGTCGTCCGCCTCCCATTTACAGGAACGAGGAGACCGGCCCAGAGTGGGTAAGCATTCGGCCACTCACACAGAGAGGCCGTGCCCCGTGAATCAGACTTTCTCCCCTGCCCACCCCCACTTGGCTCCCTGGTGTTTTGTTGGCAGCGGGGAACTGATTAAAACCAATCAGCCTGATTAACCCGGGAGAGCCTGAGATGCCCGACGCCAGGCAGTGCTTGGTATGGGCTGGGGCTGCCGATGAGCGAAGGCGAGAGGACTGCTCATGGGCCAGAGGGGTGAGGACCAGGGCCCAATGGGGTGTGCTAGTCATAGGTCAAGCAGCCTGAATGGCTCAAGATGCTAAAAACCTCGAAACCCAGGGGACAGCAGACTTACTTTTTTTTTTTTTTTTTTTATCAAGAAATTCTTTATTTGTCTTGCTGGACCAGCCTCAGGAACAAGGAGTCAACAAAAAATCTAGTTGGATATTTTAAAAGGAAACAGGAAAACTTGCTTCCTGCTGGTTAGAGCAGGAAGCGGGTTTATAATCGGAAAACGAAAGATGGGGAGGGGGAGTGTGGAGTCTCTGTGGCCTGAGAACAGGAATAGTCCATGCCTGAGCTTAGCACTGCCCCGGACCCTCCAGGAGCGAGGATGGTGAGGCAGTCCCACGACTGGGACCTGGTCTGCATCCTTGTCACCCAGCCTCTCTGCATCTCGGCTTTCCCATCTGTACAAGGACGAGAAAGGAGCCCACCCCACAGGTGACGGGGACAATCACATAGGAAGCGTAGGGCATAATGGGAGCTTAGCAGCTGAGCATCAACACAAGCTGGGCCTCCCATAAGCCGGTGTGCGAACGACAGAGGGCCAGGCAGAGGGGACGACCCGGGCCAAGGCTCAAAGGCAGGATGGAAGGGACCTATTATAGGGGCCCTAAAACTGGCAGGTCACAGTGGTCCCCCTGCTCCTGACAGTGACTTCAGAAGGCCCTTTGTCCTGCCTGGTTCCTTCCATGGGAAGCCCGGGGAATGGGTTGAAGGGGGCCAGAGCAGAAAGCAAGGGTGACAACAGGCAGGCCGTCTTAGTCGTCTGGTTCATCAGCCTGAGAGGTGACAGGGCCAGCCCCAAGGAGGCACGGGGGTGGCCTCCACCTCCCCACAGATGGTGGCTCAGTGTAGCAAAGAGATAAAAAAACAGAACAGGATACCACCAGTTACATTCCAGATAAGCAGCAAATCTTTTTTTTTTTTTTTTTTTTTTTTTTTTTTAGCGTAAGCTTGGAGGAGCTAGGACACACTTATACTAAAAAAATGATTCATTGTTGATCTGAAACTCAAATGTAACGGGGTTCCGTGTGTGCAGGCCTGGAGCCAGGTTGACAGTGTGACCTCAGATCCTGGTGCCCCGAAGCCGCCTCCTTGTCCTCCACGAAGTTCAAGGGCCCACGGCTAGGCCCACCCACTCCCCCGCCCCACCCCGCATCACCCTCGCCCCCTATTATCCTACCCCCCTGGCCTTTGCGGTGCCCTGGTCCCGACTTGGCTCTTCTCACAGCCACCCTCTTCCCCTTCCCCTCCGTCCTCCAGCCCTCCTGCTGGGGATGCCTCCTCCCCCCCACCCCAGTCAGCTGGCTCCCCTGCTATTTCTCAACCGCCCAGGCCCTTGCCTTCATGACAGGCAGATACCATTCAACATTTACATGTGAAATGCCTCCGTCCCTATCTGCAGGGTAGCGTTGGCTCACCGCTGTACCCCAGCGATTGGCCCCATCCCCAAGTTAGCGGGCGCCGTAACCATCTGTGCGGTGGAGACGAACAGAATCTATTTCAGGAAGTCGTGGTGGGGGGGGCGGGGAAGGCAGAGAAGGAAGGTCTGAAGCACCCACATGCTCACACCTCCTGGGAGAGACGTGACCATTTCCGACCCTGGCCCTCAGCCTCGGGACGGGACAGGAGCCCATGGCCGTGGTCAAGGGGCCAGGAGTCTCTTAAGAGCTCTGGACAGTCAGCAGCTTGCTTGGGGCAGCTCTCTCCTCCTCCCGGAGGCCCTATCCCCTCAGTCCCCCAAGTAGTGCCTGACACCCCTCCCCACTCTGCTACCCTGGGAGTCTTGTCCCTATAACCTCAGACCCTCCTGAGAGTGATGCCAGTCTCTCCTCCCTGCTCTAGATGGCAGTCCGGGGGCCTGCGGGCATCCTGTCCCTGTCCCCAGTACCTCCCAGGCTCCGCGCATGCAGTACCAGCCCAACAATGATCTGTAGGGTGAATGAATGAGTAACTGGCCCGTTTCCTCCCGGCCCGTTTCCTCCCGGCCCCAGTGAGCTTTTCAGGGACTTGGGGGGGAGGGGAGAGTAGCGGCAGCAGCAGATGGCCACTGGGACCAAGAATTAAAGGCTAAAAAGGGAACATGATGCGGAGAAGGGGGCTGAAGCCACAGGCACGCTTCTCTCCATGGATGTCATCTTGGATCAAACCCAGCAGGGGCCGGGCTGGGTTATCACAAATTATGTCTCCCCGGGCTAGCATTATCATCTGATTTCCAGCAATTTACAGAATTAAGGGTGGGACTGGCTGGGCCTGTTCTATGTTTGGCACTGGCATATCAGCCGAGCCACCAAGAGCCTTCTGGGATTGTGCTCACAAACCTGATTAAGGTGGGTTTGGGCCAGAGTGTCGCATGCTACCCACACCCTCTCCAAGGCCGAGGATCTCCGAGGCAGGACGGGGAGGCTGGAGGGAGCTGGAGAAACAGGTCAGCCTGAGACCTGCACACCGCCAGCCACCCGGCCCCATTGACTCTAATTATGTAGCCACAGTGAGGGTGGGGGGTGGCAGCTGGCAGACGCTGTGTTTCCAGAAGGTGTTGCTGGCATCTCTCATGGGGACGAGATTACGCCCAGCATCCAGGGAGGTTGGGAACATGTGCGGAGAGGAACCAACAAGGCGCGAATGAGTACATCTTGTTGGAGCAGGAGGGGGAGGCAGGAAAAGTGGGGGGTGGGTATGAATGAGAGGAGGGCTTCTCTTGCAGCCTTAGCTCTTGCTACCTGTAGAGGATGTCTGGTGTTTTTGCCTGATTAACATTTACATCCCTCCTTCTGGAAACCTCATCCTAGCTTTCCTTTGAGGAACTGCCCATCCCCCCGCCACTCTCAGCCGTGTTGTCCAGGCAGGGCTGACATCTTCCAAGCCCAAGATCTAGGGGTGGGTCCAAGCCCCAGTTCAGACAGTAGCACTGAGCTTGCCTGGAGATGGATTGCCATGCGAAACTGGGTCGATCAGGGTCAACCCTGGGACTTTGGTTGGGATTCCCAGGAACAAAATGTTCTTCTCCAGCTAAGGTTGAAGCAGGAGAGAAGGAAGCCCTGAGCCATTCATTGATCTCAAAAGGAAGCCAGCGCCAGGAAAGCAGGACGAGGAGAAGGAACAAGGAAGGGGAAATCCTGGATCCAGCCATGCCTGAAGCTCATTTCCCACACTCTTCTGATAACACGAGCAAAACATTCCCTTTGAGCTGAGTTTCTGTGATTTGTAAATCAAAGAACCTACTGATTACCCTCGGTCCTCCACTCTAGTCACATGAGCCTCATTGCAGTTCTCAGAAGGGGTCAGACACCGCACCTGCCGACTGTTACTCCAGCTCTAACCTCCACCAGGAATGCCAGACCCACCTCAAGACCTCCTCTGAAACCTTCTCTACCCTGCACGCAAATGACACCTACTTCGAGAGCCATCCTGAGACGTTGCGGTCACTCCCACGGTGGACAGAGCAAACTCTTCTCCCAGGGCCCACCTGGTGGCACTGATCTTGCATCATTTGTGTATCTATTTAACTCTGCACAGCGGCCCAGAACCGTGCTGGGCCATGAGCTGGAACATGAGCTCATCTCGTCTTCATACCCACCCCTTGAGGTGCTTGCCTTCCAATCTCTGTCCTGCAGGGTGGCAAGGACTCAGGCTGCGACCTGTTCCATGTTGGAGGGGAGAGGTGGGCCCCCAGAGCTCCGTCCCAGGCCGACTATGCTGTCCTGGCCACTGGCTGGTATGCCTGCCAGGGTCTTTCTCCTGATCTCACTGCAGCGGCTCATGGGAAAGTCCAGGGAAAAGTGTCACCGTGGCATTCACCCTGCATTGGCTCTCACTGATGCTTCACTTCCCAGTGGCTGTGTGTCCCCGGGTGAGTAGCTCCTCCAGCTTTCGCCTTCTTTTGGTTAGTGTTATTGCGGTAAAATACACCCATCATGAATTGTAGCATCTGAGCCATTTTCAGGCATAAGGTTGGATGACATCAAGTGTACCCAGGGCCAAGCAGCCATCACCCCTGTCCATCTCCAGAGCTCTTTTCATTGTATAAAATTTCGACTCCTCCTCCAGCCCCTGGCAACTGCCACGGTCCTTTCTGCCTTGTGAATCTGACTGCTCTAGCTCACTTCCCGTGACTGTGGTCATTGCGTGTTCATCTCTTTGTGCCCAGCTTCTGTCACTTAGCTTAAAGTCCTCGAGGTTCATCCATGTTGTAACTCCTGCCAGCCTTTCCTTTCTTTTTAAGGCCGGCTAATACTCCTTACAGGTAGCCGACCTTATCTTAGTTCCGATCACGGGAACCAGGCTGTCCCCGTGGTGAGAGAGATTTCTTGGCCCCAATTCCTCTCCTCTCTAGTCTGAGGAACATGCACTCAGAGCCAGGCGCTGTGCTGGGAGCGATCCCTCCCACCCACCGGCTCTCATTCCAGTGCCAAGGAGAAGCCCATCCGTGGGACCACAGAGCAGGAGAAGAAAAGCGCCAATCCAGAAACTTGCGGCTGAACCCCCAAGGGCAAGGTGATGTTTCAACTTTCCCTGAGGATCTGCAAGGCATCAATGCTGCGGAGCAAGGAGAAGAAATATTCAGTCTTTGTACAGGGGAGCTGTCTGTGGAAACCCTGGGCGGGGGGCGGGGGGGGGCGGGACGGCCGCTGGCTGGTCCTCCTGGCCCAAAGACCAGCTTTGTGGAGGGACTCCTTTGGGATGACACTGCCCATCTGACTTCCAGACTCCCCTGTGGCAGTTGCCTGGGCTGAGCCAGGCCCGGGGCTGGGCACCCTGGAAGGCAGGGCAGGCAGAGGAAGGTGAAGGGCTCCAAGCCACCCTTGGCCTCATGGCAGGGCTCGGGCTTACCAGGTGCAGTGTGCTCAATACCGGTAGGATTCTACAGCCTCGAGGACCATCCAGAAGGTTCCCTCCTTCCTTCGAAAAATTCTAAAAATAAGATGGAAAATGATCACTCAGTCCCCAAGCCCAGTGGGAACTGGAGCTGGGGAAGGGCTGGCGGTGTTAGGGAGCTACCCCAAGGTGGCTGGAGGACAGCCGCTCTCACGGTCAGCGAGGACGATGGCGATGATGGGGTTAGGAAGCTGCTGTCAGTGCTCCCCTTACCCCCGTATTTGGAAGCAAGCATACCACTCCCCACCATGGAAGACTGGAGGAACGTCCTGGCTCTCCAGCCCCCTCCCTGCCCATACAGAATTCCACACCCACATCTTGCCCTACTGGGGACTCCAGAGCAAGCACACTTACCATGATGAGCCATGGGCACTGTCTAGATTTGTTGTATCATAATACTGTACACCAGAAACTACTATCACTCCATGTTAATTACACTGGAATTAAAATAAAAAACTAATAATAATAATATAAAAAATATATATTATAATAATATAATAATAAAAAAAGAATGCTATATCCACACCTTTTGCCACAAGTCTTAACTGTAGACTCTTGGTAGAGGAAACATCCTTTCCTGATCCAGGAGGTTGGGCATGGCCTCGTGACTCACTCGGGCCAATGGAAATGTTCTGTGCTTACATAATTCAACTCGGTCTCCCGCGCTTCGGCCATCTGCTCTCCGAAGAACACGCCCCAAGCGGTACCAGTCCAAGTAAAAGCAGAAAACCAGCGGGTCTGGCTTGAACCCAAGGCCCAGCCAGGAATCACGCCTGATCAAACTGAGCAGCGATCTGATGAACCCAAGCTGACTGGAGACGCCACAGGGAGAGAAATAATTATCATCCCCCGCAGGCCAGAGAATGTGGCCACTTGTCCCCCTCAGGAGTCCCTGGCCGACTCATATACCACACGCATATACGTGTCTGCGGACAATACGAAGGTGAGCTCACCCACGAACATACATGGGACATGTGCTCTAGCCACGTCACAACTCCACAAACACATCTGAAAGCCACAGACAGATCCTCCCTCAGGGGCTGGGCAGTCTGACCTATGTGTCACGGACTGTGTCTGTGGCCCTCGCTGGCCTTAATCCCAACCCGAGGCTGGGAACCAGGGCTCCCTTCCTTGAAGCAGAAGCCTGGGGGGTTGGGGTGGTGGGGAGGGACAGCAGTGTGTCCTCACGTCTGTGTCCTACAGTGACCAGTCGAGGCTGCATCACACCAGTTCAAATGCCTGGTTTGAGTTTTGTTGGATAGACTCAATCCAAAGTGTTGGCCATTTCCTCCGTGGATTCTGGGACTCTTGGGAACCACCAGCCCTGGCATTTCAGGATTCCTCTGGTCCCGCGAGGCTGCTGGAGGGAGCCTCCTGAGCAGAAAGGAGGCGGGTGTCCCGGCCGCTGCCTTTGAGGGAGCCCCGTGGACCCTCCCTGACAAGCCCCCTTAGCCCTGGGGTCCGGCTCTGAGCAGGGAAGTCAAGGACATGTGGCGGTGACAGAACCAGGCCCTGGCATCAGACTGCTCTGTCCCTGCGGGTCCTTGGGCAAGTCCCCTCACCTCCCTGGACCTCAGTTTCTCTCTGTGTAGCCTATTTAAGGCCAACCCCTGAGTCAAGCCTCAGAGCCCAGCCCCTCTCACCCACTAAACACACGGTTCCAGAAGTTCTTCCTCCTTGCCTCCGCATCATCGGTTTTTCCGCCTTTCCTGGGTCATCCTCAACAGCCTATAAATACGCTCGAGTTTCTCTTACCTTAAAACAATGACCACACGGGCGCCTGGGTGGCTCAGTGGGTTAAGCCACTGCCTTCGGCTCAGGTCATGATCTCAGGGTCCTGGGATCGAGTCCCGCATCGGGCTCTCTGCTCGGCAGGGAGCCTGCTTCCCTCTCTTTCTCTCTCTGCCTGCCTCTCCATCTATTTGTGATTTCTCTCTGTCAAATAAATAAATAAAAATCTTTAAAAAAAAAAAAAAACAAAACAACGACCACAAAAACCCTGGCCATGCCCCATGCCCCCTGACCCCGCACATCTGTTTCCTGGGTTACCCTTCAGAGCAAAGCTCCTTGAAAGACTTGCTGGACCACATCGACAAAGGCAGGCCAACTCCCTTGCCACTCTTCCCAGTCTGTCCTGAGCCCTCCGGCGTCAGGTTTTGTCCCCACAGTTCCACCATAACCACTCTCATCAGCATCAGCACGGCCTCCCGTTGCTAAATCCAGTGTCATTTCTCGGGCTCCTTTTACTGGGCTCACAGCACACGCTGTTGGCTCCCTCTCTGTGGGGTCTCCATACTCCTGGTTCCCTGCCTCCTGGCTGCGGCCCTCCTTACCCGCTACTACTCCCCCTCCCCTGCTAGTCTCTAACCCTGAGGGCCTGGTCTTCATCTTTTCTGTCCACAACCACCTCCTTGGGGATGGCAAAGACAAATACCGTAGATATCGTGGCAAACACCACACCCAGACTTGTGCCCTGACCCCCAGCATCGTACCCAACTTCTCACTGGGTATCTCTGCCCTGCCACTGACAGGCATCTAATCTCCATACTTCCCCATCTCGGAAAATGAGAACATCCCCTTCCCACCACTGACCCCAACACCTGGAGCGATGACCACTGACAACTTCCTTTTCCTTCCACTGGTGTTCCCTCCAGCCCTTCAGCACTCCCTGTTGGTTCTACCTCCAGGATGTGTTCCTAATCTGACCACTCCTCGCTTCCTCCCCCTTTCCCTATCAGAGATATCCCTGCCCCAAATACTAGCCCCCATAAATTCCATCTCACTCAAGGTAAAAGCCTAGGTCCCTGCTCTGAACTATAGAGCCCAACCTCATCCCTAGGCTCTACCAGAGAAGCTCAGCCAGAGGGTCCTGAGCATGGCTCCTCTGTCATCGCCCCCTTTGCCCACCCTACCAGTCACACCGATCCTACAGTGCTCCTCAAACACTCAGTTGCAGCACACCATGATAAGGTCTTTGCAGTGGCTGTTCCCTCTGCCAGGAGCACTTGGCTCAGGTACGTACATGTCTCCTTCAAATCTATGCTCAGATCTGACCTTTTCCTAATGCCTTTCCTGAGCACTAGGTTTTCCATTGCAAGCCCCTCTGTACCCCTCCGCCCACCAGCCCCTTCCCCTTTATCTTCCTGTCATACTTATTTATGACTTTTATTATTGTTTCCACTCTAGATTGTAAGTTCCATGAGAGCAAGGATTGCTGTGTTTTTCAGGGTACCTAGAACATGGTAGGAGCTCAGTAAATACCTGTTAATGAATCTCCAGCAAGTGAGGACAGTTCTGCACCTGCCTCACTGGGCTTAGAGTTCAATAAGAGAGTGCAAGTTGGTTGCTTAAGCTAGGGAATGTGTGGCCACACAGAAAGGTTAGTTCTAATGTTATTGTCATGGCTACCACCATCACCACCACCACCACCATCATCACCGTCATCACCACCACCACCACTACCACCGTCATCACCGTCATCACCACCACCACCACTACCACCGTCATCACCATCATCACCACCACTGCCACCACCACCACCATCATCATCATCACATCACTCCCAACATTATCATAATTATCATCATCATCACCACCACCACCATCACCATCATCACCATTATCCCCATCATTATTATCCCCATCATCATCATGACTATCATTACCATTATTACCATCACCACCATCATCATCATCACTATCACCACCATCATTATGATCATCACCATCGTCATCATCACCATCACCAGCATCATCACCATCAACACCACCATCACCACCACCACCATCATCATTATCACCATCATCACCATCATCACCACCATCATCGTTGTCAGCATCATCACCTTCAATATCATCATCATCATCACCACCACCATCACCACCACCACCACCATTATCATTATCACCATCATCACCATCATCGCCATCACCACCATATCATCATCATCATCATCACCATCACCATCACTAACATCTTTTTTTTCCTCCAGTGCAGAGAGTAGAGTTCAGAGCACGACCCTAGCAGATCAGGCCACCTCAACAAAGCCTCCCACAATGAGAAGTAGGCCATCCCTCTGCAAAAAGACCCTCAAACCTCAGGGTAGGATCTGGAAATTCTAGAGCTGGGAGGGAACCTAAATATTCTCTGTCTAGTTTCAAACTTTTTTTTCCTTTTTGTCCAGGGATCCTTTGCTCAACCCAATGTGAAGGGTATCAACCTAATATGTAAAACAGAAAAAGGAAGAAGCTGTTCTGGCTGAACAGAGGGCATCTTCCTGGAGTCCTGCTCAGCCTCCTAGACACCCAGAGCTTTGCCAAGAGCCATTTGAGAACCTCTGGTTAAAGGTTCTCTCTTCCTCTCTCCATTCTACAGAGGAGGAAACTGGGAGAAGCTAAGTTAAGACTCTTACCCCAAGCTCTGGGTAAGTGCTGGAGAGGATGGACCCCTGGAAAGCCCATCAGAGCCCCTCCTCCTGGCTCTGCACCCTCGGACCTCCATTTTCATAAGTTCCACGTTCCTCCAAGTGCCACACTCCATCCAGCTGATGTAATTGAAGCCAATTATTTAATACAAAAGAACAGAGAACGCATCAGTTCATGCCTTTGTCCCTACAACAGGGCCTTGAACAAGGAGCTCCAGCTGCTTTTGTCCCCAGCGATGCTCATTAGGGACCAGCTGAGCTCAGCCTCCCAGGGCAGGACTGGCCTGCCAAGGGGAAGCTGTGTGGCCAGTGCAATTCACTGAAGACTTCTAGGGCAGGAGCCCAGCTGTGGGTGCAGAGTCCCTGACATGGGACAGAGAGCTTCCAGGAGGTTGGCAGGCCATGGGATATAAGAGTCGGAGTGTCTGGGAACCTTGGGAATGTCACTTTCCTTGCAAGAATCGGGTTCCTGATCCATCCGTGGGGGACACCCCACGGAAGCTGTAAGTTATCCCTGTAGAGTACTTACTTAGCACAGTACTTGCAATGTGGTCCATGCTAATATTAGTTGTTTTTATCCATTTGTGATAGTTAAAAGGCTATTGTCATTAAAGCAATAGTGTTAGCTTTGGAGTTGAACCTGGCCCTGCCACTTACTTGCTACATGACCTTGAAATTCCATATAACCTCTCGTATTTAAAATGTTGTACGATGTACAGATCTCAAAGGTCCATCAGGAGAAGAGCAGAATGGAGACCTGGCAGTCTGTGTATCAGCCAGCCAGCCTTCCAGCCAGACTTCCAGCCAGCCATGCACTAAGCACTTAGAAAGTAACAGTTGGATCCGCCAAGAGCCCATGCCTGTCATCACCCAGGGCAGCCCAGGAAAGGGAAGCGTTCACCTCTAATCTCTGCAGATAGCAGGCAGCACCCACCACAGGTTGGGTGACCTTGGCAGGCTGCTTACCCACTCGGGCCCTCAGTTCCCCATCTGGAAAGTGGGGACAAGGACAAGCATGGTACCCACAGAGAAGATGAAGCTTAGAGAGCAATACCCAGTCTTTAGGAACTGCAAGGTAAGGGTTCATTCCAATGGTTTCTCCATCCCACTGCTAAATTCTGCAAATTCATTTTAATGCAGTCAGTCTTCTCAGCAACAGTGACTGAGCCCCATTTCAGATCTATAGTAACTGAGTTTAGCAAGTTTAAAGCAATGTGTCTAACACCAGCTAAGGAACAAACAGCAAAACCGGAATGCACCAGACCAAAGTCTGTGCATGTAACTACGGTACCGTACTCTGCCCTCCCCTATCCAACCCAGAAGGAATTCCCTACTTCTACCTAATGAAAGAAAAGGGCTTACAGATGTTGGAACAGTTAGAGGAAATCAGGGCCAACTTTATGGAGGCAGTGGCATTTAAGTTTTGAGGAATGGGTCCTATTATATCAGGTGGAAATTGGGGAAGAAAAGTCCAGGGACAGCATGAAAAATGCACAGGGGACCCAAACATAGGACTTGATGGAGGGTAGAGAATGATTCCTCGGGTGTGGCGGGACTGGGTGGGAAGAGGATAAGGGAATTGCCAAAACTAGGAGGCCCAGCAAGCCTCAGCCCTGAAACCTTATATAGAACCAACTTAGAGAAGTTGCCCCTCCAGCTCCTTCCCTGCTCAGTGTTAGCTGCCCCCAACAGCACGTTTGTACCAGGCCCCACTCTTTATCAGGACCTTGACTGTTGCCCAAGCCCCGGACCTACTGAGAGGAATGAAGCCCTCCCTTACTCTAGGGCAGGCTTTCTCAACCTTGGCACTAGAGACATTTGGGACAGGAAAATCCTTTGCCATGGAAGGCTCTCTGTCTTGGGCACCCCAGTAACCTGGACTTTTGCCCACCAGACGCCAGGAGAACCCTGTCCCCAGTGTGACAACAAAAAAGCCTCCAGACTTTACTAAAGGTCCCTAGTAGGACTAAAATCACCCCCAGTTAAGAGCCACTGCTCCAGAGCTTCCCTCCCTGGGCCCAGGTATGGACTTCCTAGATCCTTTTCCCTGGATCGGCAGCCTCCTGTCTTCCCGGAGGGCAGCCCTCCTCCCCACGTCCAGCCACTGCTGGGGAAAAACGGGCAGAGCTTCCTCCTGGGCTAACATCATCACTCAGGACGAGCTGGTCTCTACCAGAAAATGGATCATAATTGCCCCGTGGCAGTATATGAGAAGACAGACACGTCGTCTGCACCCGGCCCCTACTGGCACCCTCATCCATTACTGGGCAGAACGAATGTGCACCACAGTGGGACCCGGGGCATCAACTTTTTAATAATGATAAATCTCGGTGATTTTCCAGAAGGTCAGCTGGCCCGGGGCAGAGAGGTAACTCGGCTATTAAACTCTGATAAATCACCCTCACCAGCCCGTGGACAGGAACAAAGCATTTTCCCCCCTTTTGGTCACAGTTTTTATTATAAAGTCAGCAATACTACAAAAAGTTGAAGAAGCAGAGAATAAAACATCATCCGTCCTGCCCCTGGGACTGTTTGGATATCTGCATGTTTGGCCGGGCACAATAACGAATCTTCTGTAATTACAGGCACAGGATATATGCCACGGGGATGTTCTGGCTTCTTGTTGTGTTTTTATTTCAAATGGTGCACAATGCCAAGAACATCCCTTTATGCTGCTCCATGAGGTCCATCATTCTAGGACAATGGTGTTTCTCCTAAGTGTGGTTTTGGGTGGGGCTCTCGAAGGTCTATGGCCTCATAAACAAATGTGGGTCTGAGAAGGGTGGCCAGATCCTTGGGTGGACCATGAAATCCTGCAGCTCCATAATTATAAAAACATGGTACTTATCTAAAAGAAGCTTTCAGAGGAAGAGAGGGGGATCAGTTTCTTGGGTGGAACCCCCGAGATGCTAAGATTTCAAAATTATAAGGATGTGCTGTTTGCAATTATAAAGCCCTATGGTTTCTAAATTTGAGAATATGTGTTTTCCCACAGGGAGAGGTCAGATTCTTGGCCAAGGCCACAGAACCCTGCAGCTGCAAAGGTCTTGGGTCTCAGCATTGGATGTCAAGTATTTCTGCTCTTTCGACATGCCTCCCAGGGTCTGGAGAAGGCATCAAGTGTCTGCCACCCAAGGGTCAGTTCCACTCTCTCCACGTGAGCCAAGGTGAGCTCTGACCCTTGACCTGTGATTCAATAAATCATCTCAGCATCGCAAGCCGTGAGAAGCAGAGAGGAGACTCAGAGAGTAGCCCTGCTGGAGAAACAACCGAGGGGTGGGAGCCTCACTAGGGGAGGGGGTCAGGAGGAGAAGATGCAAGTGTGTGGCTGGAGAGAGGTGAGGGAGGGAGAGGGCATGGGTGATGCCTGAGATGTCCGCAGAGGCGGGCAAGGACAGCCTTGCAGGCCACAGTGAGGAATTCACACTTAGTCCCGAGTGACCCGCAGAATGGAAGGTTTGACCTTGCAGAAGGACAACTCTGGATACTGGGCTGATACTCTGTGATGGAGGTTGGCGCGTCAATCCTGCAAACAGGGAGACGGGCCAGGAGGAGGCTCCACCTTCCTCCAGGACAGAGATGTGTTGGCCTAAGGGAAAGAGACAGAGCGAAAGTATTTAGCCATTCCCTGTCATTCCCGGGTTCCATTTTTGCAAATTCACCTACTTGCTACAATTTATTTCTAAGTCCCAAAATAATGCTTGCAGTGATTTCATGGTCATTCATGGACCTGTGCAGAGACGTAAAACTTTCAAGGTGCCCCTGTGCATGCTCCCAGGTGAGGTCAAACAAGGTGACAATCTGCCTTCTTGCTTCACCTCGTACTGTAAGCGAGTGTCTTTCTGCAGTCTATTTAGTGCCAAATTTTTTCGCCTCTGGGCTTTTGGCTGGTGCTCTTATTCTTTAAAATCACCTCCAGCGGAAGTTCTGTCCACTCTTCCTGAGCATGTGGAAGCTGTGATGTGTCTTAAGAGGAAATTCTTATGTTAGATAAGCTTTGTTCAGGCAGAGTGCTGTTGGCCATGAGTTCAAGGTTAGTCAACCCATGTATATTAAATAAGATGTCTTTAAACAGAAACACACATAAAACAAAACTGTGTGCAGACTATGGTTGAACATGTGGTGACCAGAGGCTCATAGGAACCTAACCGTGTGTTTCCCCTAGGAGCAATGGTGACAGTACTCCCTAACCCAGCATTTGCACAACTTTATGGAATGAAGTTACTGTGAATAATGGGCATCGCTTGTATTTGAAGGTGGAATCAATGGGACTTGCCAGTGTGGGGGCAGGAGGAACCAGGGAGGGCTCCCATATTCCTGCCTGGCCTCCAGGCTGTGGTGATGCCCACCAACACAAGAAGGAGTGGGGGAAGGGTACTAGTGGAAGCATCTGGATCAAAGTGTCCTGCCTTCCTCTCGTCCCACCTCCAGCTTCGTCCGTCCCTCATTGCAAGGAGTCTAGCCACATGCGCATCCAAGAATGACCATACATCCCACCAGCCGACAGTCATCCCGTGGCCTCCCAGGGCCTAGAGGTGAGCATCAGGACAGTTTCCTGGAGGGTGGAATTGGAGAGGAGATTTGGAAGCCACTCTGAATTCCTGTCTGGGGTATTCGGGTCTGCTGTACCTAGAATCTGGACTAAGAACAGAAAACATGAATTTCAAACAAGTACATCTTTTTGGGTCTGTGGACTCCTCACCCCATGAAAGAGGTGCAACTAGAGGAGGGCCAGGGCAGGACCCCACTTCAGTAGCTACTTGCCACGTGTAGCCATTGAGCACTTCAGATGTGCCTGGTCCAAACTGAGATGGGCTGTACATGTAAGACACATATGAGGTCCTGAAGACATCAGATGTAAAAACACACTGCAGTCATAATTTTTATATTGACTTCTTGTTGAAGTGATTAATATTTGAAGCATATTAAGTTAAGTAAAATATATCACTGAAATTAATTTCACTTGACTCTTTTTACCCTTTTTTTTTTTTTTTTTTAATGTGGCCACTAGGAAACATAAATCTCCCTGTGTGGATCACAGCAGGTTTCTTCCGCATGGTGCTGCTTTCACACATGGGGTCCAGGGCAGGGCCACAGCTGTGCAGGGGCTGAAGACCCGGGACAGTGGGGTGAGATGTGGGTACACAGACTCCTCTGCTAATGCTGACTTCCTGTCGACCAACCTGCTGACCGCTGTCCTCTCATCTTTGACAATTGTCAAGATTTTTCCACATTTGCCTCATCTGGGGTTCACTGTAATGATGGTTGAGATTTTCCCAGGTAACACTTAGAGGGACAGAAATGGCCACAAATTCTTCTTCCCATGGAAGATGGTGTGTATTTCTGCAGCCCTGGATGTGGTTGACCATGTCACTTCCTTTGGTCAATGGTACTTCAGTAAACATGACTCAGCAGAGGCTCGGTTAGGGTTTGTGCATCCAAGCTTGCCCATTCTTGCTACTCGTGGAACAGTGCTTCCTTGGGAAGAAGCACTGATGACCCCAGTTAATAGCCTCCCTATATACAAAGGTGGATGTGATTTCCCCAGTCCACGAATCTGAGCTGTCTCTATAACTTGCTTTGTCAGGTGGATTGCAGTAGAAGTGAGGCTCACCTGTTCTAAGACTTGTCCTCAAGAGGCTTTGCAAACTTCTGCCTCTTCTTTTGAGTTCCGATAGCTAAACTCAGATGAATAAGTGAATAAGCACAGGCTAGCTGGCTGGAAGATGAGAGACCAAGAGAGGCAGAAGCAGATCAGCTCAGGTCTCCCCACTGAAGCCAGCCAAGATCAGCCATACTTCCAGCCGAGCTACTAATAACAGATTCATAAGCCAGCCCAACAAAGATCACCCAAGTTGAGTCCAGAGTAGTGGAACTTCCCGGCCAATCTGCACACTTGTGAGCTATATAAATGATTGTTGCTTTAAGTTATTAAATTTGGGATTGCTTGTTATGCAGCAAGAGCTAACTGATATAGTGATACAGATACGGATGAGACTTAAACTTCAGTCTGTTAGACCTGATTCCAAAGTAAAAGATATTGACCATCTCACTCTATTAATTGCATACAAATTTTTCTGCTGTGAGGAGAAGTGGAAAAATACCCGTCTAATGATGTGGGAGCTGCCACCTTCCCTACAGGCAAGAAGAATGGCTGTCCCATGCTGTGCCACCTTCAGAAAACACACCATCTGAACTTTTGGTCCCAGGATGAAAGATTAATAAGGACGCTCTGCTGTCCTTGGGGATGACAATTACCCTTTGAGACACCAGCTCCAGTTATCTTCCTCATTAGGGATTATTAACCTCATCTTTCTATGCCTATTGTTAGATAGCAGATCCTGTTCTGCCTCGATAATTACCCATCATGGGAAATGAGCACCTATGATGGAAATCTTCCTTATTTCCGACATTCACCAAGGACTCTCTATTTGCAAACCTCTATTCACCCAATTCATTAGATTTGCTTTTTGGATGACTCCAACAGCCACTTTGATGATATAATCACCATACTTTGCATTAGTGCTTTTCTCCGGAATATCAGAACAATTTACAGCTATTTATCTAATTCACCTCCCTGGTGAGGCCAGGGGCCGGGAGTCATGGAGGAAAGAAGCCAGCCTAGATTTTTACTCTCGCGATCTCACCAAAACTGGAGGTTATGTTTGCTACTGCTGTGTGACAAACAACCACAAATACAGAGACTTTCCATTCTGCACACATTTGTTATCTCAGTTTCTGCAGATCAGAAGTCTGGACACAACTTAGCCCAGTCCTCTGGTCCAAGGTCTCCTCCCACCCTGTAGGTGTGGACTGGGCTGCAGTCTCATCAGAGGCTCAGCTGGGGAAGGGTCTGCTTCAGGCTCCTCCAGGCTGTTGGCAGAGTTCTTCTCTTTGTAGCTCCAGGACTGAGATGACTGTTTCCTGGCTGGCTGTCAGCTAATATCCACTTTCAACTCTCAAAGGCCACTCACAGTTCTTTGCCAGATGGCCCTTTCCATAAGCCCTCTCACAACATGCTTGCTTACTTCTTCAAAGCCAGAAAACCTTTTTTTTTCTCTGCAGTCTGCTAAGACAGAATTTTATAGGATGAAATATGATCATGGGGGTGATATCCCATCACCTTTGCCGTATTCTGTTGGTTAGAAGCAGGTCATCAGTCCTGTTCACACTCAAGAGGCAGGGATTAGGCAAAGTTATGGACACCAGGAGGCAAGATGTCACTGAGGGTTACCTTGGGGTCTGTCCATCACTTGAGGCAGAGAAGCCAATGTCATGGTCATTGGTAATTCGGAGCTCTGGCAAGTGTGCCCAGAATCTGACATGTCTGTGCTCATCTCTCATGGTGGTCTTCTACATCAGTGCCCACATGTGTGGACACACTTGTGCCACCCATACCACCTGGCACATGGCACCACCACCACCACCATTTCCCATGACCCTCAGTTTCCCAGTCTTCCAGCAGGAGAGGTGTATCTGTCCAGTTGAGGCTGAAGTTGGGGGTCTGGCTTGAAGACAGAACTGCACTCACTCAGGTAGACCTCACACTAAGCAGTAGACATTGAGTGGATATGAGTCAAACTCTTGAAGCAGAATTCGGCCTTCTGCAAGAGCTGAATCCACACATTCTGTCTCTGCCATTCCTGAAAAGGAGCTTGTAAGTCAGAGTTAGACCAATCTGACTTCCAGGTTGTCAGAAAGGCATATCCATCAAAGGATTGTGAATGCATGGTGACTTTTCTTAATACAAACATATTTGTAAAGCAAAGCCTCGCTCCTTTATTTTTCTCTTTCTTTTGTTTTTTCCTATCCGGGCACCGAACAGAATATTCTCATAGATTACCATATTCAATCCCCACAATGACTTTTCTTGAAAGTAAGTTTTATCTTCTACATTTTGCAAAGGATGACTTTGGGTGACCCAGAAGGTGAAGTGACGTGCCAAGGCCATATGGTGGCCCAGTGTGACCCCTAAACCCATGTTCTGAAACATTCAACTGGCCTGCCTCTTCCTTTCTTCACCCCCAATTCTTCCAATTTTGCCTTTACCCATCACACTGGATCCTACATGCAATCAACCAGCTCCTTCCACAGTCTTACTCTGGGACCAGGGGGCCAAACACCACACCTTCGAACAGTGTTAGAATCCAGGCTATCTCTGTCTCTGTCTTTCTCTCTGTCTCTGTTACACACACACACACACACACACACACACCACTTCCAGATAGGGCCTCTTTTAAAGAAAACAGACCAAAAAAGCTAGCCAGACATTGTCCTATGGAATCAGCCTGAACTGAGTGTATGCGATCAGGAACCCCTCGTATTCCTCTCAGAGCCCTGGCCCGGCCAGCTCTGTCTCCTCGGCATCCAACATCTCAATGGCATCTGGGCAGGTCTCGTGGCCTTCCAGATGCTTCATGAAGACATAAAGCCCAGTGCAGAGTGATACGAGTTTGAACGTATGTCTACTGCCGTTTCTGTCCCAGGAAGTATGTAGGGACACAGAAAAATGACCTCTTCCCCCTCTTTCCTGGTGTGGGTCAGCAGAAGCAGGAAACTCCTCCTTGGGGATACCTGACCTCTGGCTTCAGGGAACCCCTCCCTGGAGGATCCAGCAAGACGGCTCAGACCAAGGACCCACTCCATGGCCCTGCGTCCTTGCTACCAAAGGGATGCGCACACACGCTCTCATCCCCCGCCCCTCCGCCAGCTCCTGACCCTTCTGCTCTGAGGTCTCTGTGCTTGTCACCTCCGCCTGGATTTGGATAGGCACAGCATGCACCCAGAGAGCCCCCAGGGAGGCGGGCCTCTTATTGGCACCCCTGTTCTTGGCATTGTCCTCCTGGGCCTGTCTCACTATACTTGGTGGAAGGATCACCTGTGGGAAGGAACTGAAACAGCCCCACCCGTGTCCACCCTGGCCAGCAACTTGTTTCCCAGAATTCCTCCTGAATCCCAAGGTCTCGCTTGATAGAGGCTTTGTGGTGTCTGTGCATAGGCATGTGTGTGTGTGTGTGTGTTGAGGGGAGGCAGGGTATGTGTGGGTGTGGGGAGGGACCAGCCTCCTCTTTGTAAATCTACAGCTCAGTCTTTTCAAGGTGTGACCATTCAGTCCCATTGCTTTCCACTTTGTCCCTAGAGCGGCAACTCCAAGGCAACAGAAGAGCCCCAGTCAGCAGCCCATCACCCTCACTTTCCTCTGCTCAGAGGCCCCCCCCCACCCCCGCCCAGCCCATTGAGCGCCTCTCTTCTCACAAGGCAGACGCTAACACTGTGATGATTACATCCTGCCTTGGAAGAGGCTTGATCTCACTGTGCGGGAGACAATTTGCCACAGGCAAAATTGCAGCATCCCGCTGCTGGCCCGACACCGGCCATCTCCAAAATAAATCCATCAGCGGCCCCCGGGGAGGGCAGAGCCGGGAAGTCAAGCGAGGCGGTAGACGCTGGGCTCTGCTCTGACCTGCTACACTGGTGGGTATAGGCGGTCTGATCCTGCCCGGGGGTGGCCCCCAGCCCTGCCCCAAACTTCTGGACAGTGTGGGTGTTTAAGCCACTGTTTATCTCTCTCTTCTAAGAGGCCAACAACACCAGTTCCTCTGCTGTGTACCGTCTCTTTGAGTCTTGCCAACAGTTCTGTAAGGTAGGACTCACTTCTCACCTTCTTCTGCCACAGAAGAAGAGACAGAAGTTCAGAGTAACTTTTCCAAAGTCAGACAGAGTTGATAGGGTAGTAAGGATGAAGCTGGGGGCTGAAGCAAGCCCAAATTCAAGATCTGTACCATGAACACTCTGCCTGTAACTCCTTGCAATGAGAGCACAGTGGTCAAGACCTTGGCTCTGGAGTTGAAAGTTTAAATCCCAACTTGGCCACTACCTCACTGTTCTGACTTTGGATATGTTACACAATCTTTCTGTGGTACCTCCATTTCCTCATCTATAAAATAGGCATCCTAATAGTACTGCCCCCATAGGGTTATTGTGAGGAACAAATGAGACAAAGCAGGCAAAGTGCTCACAGTGCCACCGTGTATGGGTGTTCGTGCTGGGCACTGCACAACTCCAGGGAATTGAGCAGAGCACAACTTCCACAGTTGTGCTTAATAGCCCTGCTTAGCACAGTGCTGGCAAAGAGTTACTGCTCAGTAAAAGGGAACTCTCAATTTTGGGGACCCACCCACCCCAGGCAGAGAAGACAGTGATAGATAATTACCTCTGGCTCCTCTCTCCTAGGCCCCAGGCAGCCTGGAAGCTGACTCCTCAGTAGCACTCCTGCAGCTCCTTTGAGAATCACCCTGGGAGTCTCAGGAGACAGCTGTGAAGAGGAAGCAGAGGGGACAGTGCTCAGAGTGAGTGTGGATCACACTGTGAGCCCAGGTCTGCTGCGCAAACAGTGACTTCAAAGGTCTCCAGGCTCTGCGATGTGGTCCTGAGCCCTCTCAGAGGAGCTGCAGGGAAAGGTCCCGGGTGGAGGGGCTCATGGATACCCTGAGACTTCAGGTAAGAGAGCATCAAGCAGGTGCTTCCCCCGGAGTCAGGAGCTTCCCTTGGCAACAACTCCAGGAGCAGAGGTGAAGCTCTTGCTCGCCTGCCTGGGGGCTCCTGAGCCCCGACAGAGCAGGCACCGATCACTTTGCATCTCTGCAGCTGTGGGAAGGCTCAGACAGAGTTAGTGAGTTAGTGGGAGGCAACGTTCAGCTTGCTTGGGAAATACTTCCTGAGACGGAAAGTTTTCCCAGGCAATGCACTACTCTTAAAGGTGGTGAGCTCCCCATCCCTGCAGGTACACCAGCAGAGATACTGCAGAAGAGACTGAAGTATCAGGTGAGCCGGTTGCCCTAGACAGCTTTCCAAACCTGAGTTTTGACTCTCATTCTGACCTCTCCAGGCTCCAGCCTACCCAGTCAGCAAATCAGCTGTGCTTTGAGCAGTGTCTGGACAACAAGTGACCAACAACTTGCTCTCAGAAGTGGCAAGCTGGAAGCCACAGGAGATGGCTAAGCAGGTCAGCAGAAGGGCAGGGAGGCAGAGATGGCATTTGGTTGTTCCTTGGAGCGGTGGGAGGCAGGAGCAGAGGGAGAGAGAATCTTAAGGAGGTTCCATGCCCAGCGCAGGGCTCCAACACGGGCCTCGATCTCACAACCCTGAGATCATGACCCGAGTCAAAATCAAGGATCCGATGTTTAACCAACTGAGGCTCCCATGAACAGCTTCATTTTATTTTTTTTATTTTTTTTTAAAGATTTATTTATTTGATAGAGAGAGACACAGCGAGAGAGGAAACACAAGCAGGGGGAGTGGGAGAGGGAGAAGCAGCCTTCGCACCAAGCAGGGAGCCTGATGCAGGGCTCGATCCCAGGACCCCAGGATCATAACCTGAGCCGAAGGCAGAAGCTTAATGACTGAGCCACACAGGCAGCCCAATGAACTGCTTTATTGATACACATGTCTCTTCTGTCTCCCCAGCACAAAAGCATTTTGGAGCCGAGGCCTGTGTCCGATTCTCCTCTGCAGGCAGGTGTACCTGTCACGTAGGAGATGCTCCGACCAGCTGCCCAGGTGAATGACCTATCGGCCTATGTAATACTCACCACAACTTGGTGAGGCAGGTCTCCCACCGCACAGATGAGAAAAGCCCAGAAGGGCTTCATTACTTGCCTAAGGCCATATAGCTACTAAGTGGCCCAGCCGGTATGGGATTCCAGGCTGGCTTGCCTTCCCTCTGTGCTCTCCACCACCGGGCCACCCTGCCCTGGGCCAACTTTACTCTATGTAAGCCTGTGTCTCTCCCTAGCTGGAGAGGAAGGATGCTGGCACCTGCCACTCAGAACCAGAGTGATGGGGTTGAGCCCATTTCCTGGCGGTGGGCTAGGGCTTGGGTGGGCTTAGCCAAGTGGAGGCAAGAACTTTCTAGGCAGGTCTCTGAGCAAGAAACTCTTATCTGCGTCTTTCTGGCAGGCTCCTCCAGGCGCCTCAGGAAGGGCTGGGGCGGGAGAAGAGAGGACAGTGTGGAATCAGCATTCCGAGGCACGCAGAGGCTAATCATGGATAATCACGGTCCCCAAACTCATCTTTAGGTCAGAGGATGGTTACAGCCCAATTATGGGTCAGAACAACTAATGACAGCTCCTGGCTCTGAAGGATGACATCCTTGACTGCAACGCTTACCCCTACCCCCAACTCCGCCCCGGGGGCCCCCTGGATTGGGCTGCTCCCCACAGTGAGGCGGAGACGCAGGGAACTCTTTGCACTCTGGGGTGGGGGTCTCTCCAGCTCTAACAGAAACACAGCCCACGGTGTGGCTGGCAGAGACGGCCCTCAGCCGTGCCTGCCCTGCAGCCCGCGCATCAGAGCCAGCTGGCCAGACACAGCTTCACCAGGCAGCCCAGGGCCCTTAATCCCTCTGCACCTAGGAAGGGGCTAGGGGGAGGTGGGCGGACAGGGTGAAGGACCACCGTGTCTTGAGCAGAAATTGACATGGTCCATGAGTGGGCTAACCCCCAGGAGGACTCTCCAAAACTCCACATCTCAAATGAGGAAACGGAGGCTCAGAGAGGTTAAGTGACTGCCCCAAAGTCACACAGCTAATGAGTTCAAGGGACCAGGACTTTCTGACCCCAAATCAATGCTCTTTTTAGGATCCTGAATTCTGTCGCATCCTAAAAGGGTAAGGAAATCTCACAGAACCCGGAGGGAGGGACAGTGTCAAAGAGCAGAGCTTGAGCCCCAACTGGATGCGTTAAAATGCCCAGTTCCTACTAAGACCCTGGAAGCATGGATGTTGTGGACAAAGTGACCCCTAAGGTTAGGAAGGGAGTGACAGGATGGGTGGCCACTGGACAAGTGGCATGTGTGAGAGGCAGGAAGGGGAGGCTGTCTACTGTCACCTCCCAGCAGATCCTCGTCCTGAGATCAAGGAGCACCTGGGTGTGGGGAAAGGTGGGAGACAGGAGACCAAGTTCTGGTGAGCAGGGGACACTTGTCCTGGTGCCACAGAAACGCTGGGCACAAATAAAAGGCCTTTTAAACACCTTCCTGACCCTCAGAGCTCGTTCGACAGCCATTTGACTCCAGACCAACCTGACACCTCTTCCTTCAGTGTCTTCTGGAAAAAGCCCTCGAAAGGACCATATTTACACGTTACCTTTGAAAATTGTTCCAAAAATAGCACCCCCTTTGGCCTACCTTTTTCCTCTGCAACCAGCTGCCTTCCCCATATTGTGTGAGTTGTTTTCCTCCGAGGAACCAATTGCTAGCGTCATGACTTTGATTGTCTGGCTGGCTCTGAGGGCGAGGAGGCCAGCAGATGGGTGCGGATATGAAGACAATGGAGGCCTCCCTCTTGGCCTGGCCTGGGGCTCAGCTGGGGGAAGGAAACTATTAGAACGCCTGTGAGTGTCAGAGTGGAAGGAGTCCTCTGAGGGTAGTGGGGAGGGGGGAGCTGTTCAAGGACAGGCTGCTCCTGTTGTGGTCTAGAATGTTCTAGAAGCTCTTGGAGATTTGTGTGGGGGTGTAGGGAGGGACTTTACTGTTGGTGCAGCTGGGGGCTGCCTGGAGGGGACTTGGGGGTTTAGACCCAAAGGGGATGTCTTCTTCAGGCAGGCCCCGGTTTGAGCTGTTCTGTTGCAGGGGAGAGTCGAGGAAGAAAAAGCATCCATTATAGCTGAGCATGGGTCCCAGAGAATTAAGTTATGAAATGGATGTGTGATTGGCTCATACTTAGTATGGGGCTAGAGAGCTTCACACTCCGGATGAAAGAAAGGGAGAGAGGGAGGCAGGAGGAAGGAAGTCGTGTGGGATGGGCAGGCACTGTGCTAAGTACCTGCTGTCTTGTCTTCCAAAGGGCCATTTTCCTAAGGACCTCCAAGGAGAACTTTGAGAGGAAGTTGCTGACCCTTCCAGCCAACCTGGATGCTGTTGCTGAGATGCGGGCTGTACAATGCTTAACATCAACTGGAGAAGACAGGTGAGTCTAGCAGGAGCCCCAGACCCACTATAAGGAAGAGAAATTCTCACCCCAGCCCGAATGTCCAGGTCCTGGCTGGGATTGGCTAGGGGTGAGGGGAAGAGCCCTGGGCTAAGTTTTCATAGCCTAAGGGAGCTAAGACCCAAATGCGCATGTCACTCAGAGCTGCCACTCAGAGCTGGAGCAGATGACAGCTGGTGGGGGGGCGGTCACAGTGGGGAGAGGGATGCGGTCATTCACACCTCAAGGTCGGTCTCCCAACCACTCCCTGGCATGCCACCACCACCGGGCTTCTCTGCTGAACCGCGAGTCATCCACAAATTTTGGACTCGCTTCCATCAATACCAATAACTTCTTACAGGTAGAGAGAGAGAGGAACTCAGAGCCTGACCTCTCCCACAGCCTGACCACCTAAGAGAAGTTACAACAAAAGCGCACCTCCCACCAAATGTGGCCACACACACACACATTTCTTAGCAAGCACACATTACATATTAACTAACGAGGGTGGCAGGGAATCCCAAACGACCTGCCACGCAACTCCACAAAGACCCTGGTCTCTGGTGAGATGTTTCCTGCTTGGAAGATCTACCCAAGGCAGACGCAACAGTATTCTAGTGCTGAATTCAGAGAAGATTCTAGAAGGATCCTAACCATCCATCCCCAGGGTCTGTACTCCTCTTGGCTTTAACTAACCGCCCTCAAGCACAGTTTAAAAGTAACATAAAAGATATGTCACATCACCAATCTGAAGCACTTTGAAGTAGGTCAGGGGCAATTTAATGTCATTTCAAGAAGAAAGCGAGATCCTTTAAGTGAGTCTTGGCTATTGCGCATGCGCCCGCCCCATAATTAGCCATGGTGACGGTCATTTGAGGAAAATTCCTTCAGGATTTGGGACTCTAACTTTGAACTGGACTTGAGCGAGTTCATTGAAGTTTTGGCACCGTTCCCCCAGTGGTGGTTGTGCCCAGAAAAGACTACGTACTCATAGGTTTACTTTGAGTTGAACGAGAGTTCAACTTTTCAACTGACCTTTCTCAACCCTGGCTCGCTCCGAAGCTTGTTCAGTGGCTTGCGAATCTTTCTTGTTTGTTTGGAGCAGGTTTTAGCAACCCCTTCTGAGAAGTCTTTGAATGACTTAGTGCTGTTTACAAACTTGAGCATTTACGCAGGCCTCAAACAATCCTTGTCGCATTTATAAACTTGATGTTTTGGGTGAGTGGCTTCCTCTGGAGGGGGAGAGGCCAGAAGGGGAGGTACGGGGGAGCAGGGGTGCTTCTGGGGTCTAAACAATGCTAGAATTCTCCATCCAGTTCTGGATCTCTGGGCTGTGGGGCTTTTCCGAGTGTAAGGGGACAGCTCCAAAAAATTCCTGGAGTCATCGGTTAATTCCCCTTCTAATCCATCTGCCTGTTTTTAAGTTTTAAGGAAATCTCCCCGGATCTTAATTTTTTTCACATCCAGTGAATTCAAGGAGTGTAGGTGGTGAACCTAAAGTTCTCTTAAATATTCTACCCCTGAGCCTAAACTTTGAAAGATTCCAGCTTAAACTCACGCGCAGAAGTTAATTACGCAATTATATTTTAAATTAGAATGATGAGACTCTCGCTTTAATGGGCCAAATTATCTTAGCATTGCAAGTAAGCACAGAACAAGAAATAAAATACTGTGGTTTGGATTCCCTTAAGTTTGTCTACGTGTGACCCCAAATCCTCCTGGAGTTTGAAGACAGGCACCCACAAAAAAAAAACTGTGACCCCAGTTAACTGAGGCTGCCTACAGGGGCAGTTACAGGCCGGTTGGTGAGGTTGCTGAGGGTAGGAAATTTCCCCTTGGATGTTACTGGATTCTTGGTGCCTCTGGGGGCCTTCCAGAATCCTGTTTCCAGGTTCTCTCTCATGGGCTTAAAAAAACAAAACAAAACAAAACAAAAAACGAAAAACCCACGAGGGCTTGTGTGTCGCCAGCTCCTTGGCCTGATCTCTGCAGCCTGGCAATGCTCACATCCCTTCCCTCACCTGGCTATGCCCACACAAGGTTGACCACCACATGCTTACATTTGCATGTTTCGCTTCTGACCCCACGTACACTTATTTATCCTTTAAGTCAGGAGTTTTTGTGTTTTTTTTTTTTCTTTAAAGATTTTATTTGTGTATTTGACAGACAGAAATCACAAGTAGGCAGAGAGGCAGGCAGAGAGAAGGGGGGGTTGGGAAACAGGCACCCTGCCCAGCAGAGAGCCTAATGTGGGGTTCGATCCCAGGACCCTGGGATCATGCCCTGAGCCGAGGGCAGAGGCTTAGCCCACTGAGCCACCCAGGCGCCCCAAGTCAGGAGTTTTGAAGTGGATGGAATCTTTCCTCTTTTGCACGCTTAGGATGTCACAGCTCTTCAAGACATCTACGTAAAATGCTCCTGGACTGGGTTTTCTCTTCTGCTGGGTCCTGGTAAGATCACTTCTCCTTCCCAGGAAGGCGGGGAGCCTGGGGGGGAGAAGAGGGAGGGGACGCAGAGAACAGGGAAGAATTTGAAGTCTCACGTGCCGCCTTCTTCTTCTCTCTCTGCTGAGTCTGGCTCGAGCTGCTTGTTGCTCTGTTGCCCGTGCCTGCTCCACGCTTGTTCCTTCGGGGAGAGCCCTCCCTGCTGAGCTCAGCCCCCCACCAGCAGGCTCCCTCACTGGGACGCTGCACCCCGGGTCCTGGTATGGACCAGGCGGCCCTGCAGGCATCAGCGAGCACCTCATTCCATGACAACTCGTAGGCTCAGCACGCTGAAGACATCCAGGCAGGCTCTCCCTGGACGCCTCATCTCTCACCTTCTGTTTAGAGCACCCACTCACAACTGGTCCAGGCAGGGAGACCGCTCTGTGGAAGGTAAGGAAACAGATCCAGCAGACTCCGGGCTTTAACCCCAAGAAGAGCAACAGGTAGAGGGAGGGTTTAGCACGTGCGAAGTGCTTTATACACACCGGTTCATTTCATCTCTACGAGCCCAATGGTGAAGTGGGTTCATTTGTCTTTTAATGGAGGAGGCAGCTGAAGCACAGAGAGGTGAAGTGGTATGTCCCAGATCACACAGCCAGTGGAGAGCAACCAGATTTAGAACATGGGTCTCTAATTTTAGACCCTGCGCATAGAACTCCTAAACTACCGGCAGCCCCATCAGGAGAGGGATCAGGCTTAGCCCAAGAGCAGGTTGCTGTGGGGAGTGGCTCAGCTAGACACTGGGCCAAATGGAGGGCACCAGTTGTCTCCAGGAAGCTAGCATGGCCGAAGAGGAAGGTGGGAAAGGAGTCCACGGCAGATGGCCTGGGGAGGAATCGGAGGGATGAACAGAGCCTCTGAGCCCTGGGAAGAGCTGACTGCCTGCCGGGCATTGTGCCTGGCCCCTTCGTCCTGGAACCCCTCAGACCCCAGACTCCGTGCTGTGTTTCTGAGAAGTAGACCTCCCTCCACTTTCATACTCTTTGAAATCCCCCTCTCCAAACGAGATCTTACAATTAACGAAGAATAAAAGCACAGGGGAAAGCAGGGCCTCCGGCCCATCCTTGGGTGCCCAGCCCTGGCCAGACGATCATGGGATCCTCCCCGCAAGGATGCTAGAGATCTGCCCACTCCGCAGGGGGCATTGATATGTCAGGGATGGAGCTGGCTTTGCAGGGAAGTCTGTGGCCCCAAATCACAGGGTCTCTAACCATTACCTTATGCTGCCTGTTGGGCTGATCTATCAAACCTTCAGCTGAGAATCTACTCTGATGATCAAGAAGCCATATCCCTCACTTGGTGTCAGGCAAGCTTGGTTTAAGTCTGCCATTTTCCAGAGCCTATAGATGGAAGAAGGGACCGGAGTGTGGGAAAGGGAAACTCTGAGAGGATAAGGGACTTTCCCAAGGCCACGCAGCAAGAGCACGGGAGCCACAGGACTAGAACTCAAGTCCTGTTTGCCCTGCCTCCTTCCTGCCCCTCCACCCCAGCATACATCCTACACCTCTGAGACCCATCCCCCACCCACCCCTGCGCCCCCCTCCCTCGGGGGCCTGCCGAATAAGCATGCAGCCTGGATTTAGATGAGTGTGTTCCGCTTTGCCTGGCAGTCTGCTCAGTGATTGTTCTAAACCTGCGTGTGGGCTTCTCCACTCCCCCAGTCTTCTATTTCTTTCTACGCCCCCAAACAGTGCCCCATCCCCCACCCTCCCCACTCCAGCACCCAGCACAGCAAGCCACACTCAGCAGGTGTTAAGGAAGGCTTGCTGAGTGAGTAAAGCTTTGGACCATCTGCAGGGGCCAGAGTGGGTGTCAGACTCTCCCACCCCCCACCAGCACCAGCCCCAGGAACCACCACCACAGGTGTCCCCCAGCAGGTGAGCCCGCTGGCACCCCAGCTATCACTGGGGATGGAGGAAAAGCACAGGACTTCTGGGAAAAGGGGCTTAGAAGACCCTTGCTAGGTCCAGAAAGTCAGGGGCAGGCTCTAGGCCAGGAAAGCCAGCACCCCTGGCCTGCGGTGGGCTCTCTCGTGCCTTCCTCGTGCCCAGCCTGTAAGCCTCAGAAGAAGGGGACCCTGGACGCCTCCCAAGTGGGCAGCCTCCCTAGGCTGGTGCCTAGGGAAAGAGAGTTGACACACAGCTCAAATGGCCCCATTTTGAATTTAGAAACTGCGGGGATGTGTGAGCAGTGTAGGCAGCTGGGGAGAAGAGAAGGCTCAGCCGCAGGCTTGCTCATCGGGACAAACTGACTCCCTGGCGTCTTCCAGGAAGTGGGGCGTTGAGACGCAAACTGTACTAGGATTCCTGATACCAAGGGCTTCCCCAGCCCCGTTGCCCCTGGACCCCAAGCTTCTCCAACCTGAATGCACAGGGCTCACCGGGGGAGCTTGTTACCATGCGGATTCCCAGTTCACCAGGGTCCCCCCACCCCAGACTTGCCCTTGCAAGGTGGGGACAATGGCATGTTTCATGAGCCTGCCCCTCCCCCAGCCCCAGGTCATTCTGGGGCAGGTGGGCTTTGAACCACACCTTGGAAACTCCTCCTTGGGTCTTGTCCCCCACCCAGGACGGGGAGCACCAGGGCAGATCTGGAAGAGGTTCTGGTTGCAAAGCAGGAGGTCTCGTCTCTCCTGAGGCCCCTCAGACCCAAGCCATCTGGCTCCAGAGTGTCCCGGAAGGCTCACATACATAGGCTGCTGGAATTGGCCCACCCAGAGCCCAGAGCAGGTATCCTGAGGGGCCCACAGTCTGCCCTGAGAATTCCCAGACCCTAGGCTGGAGCCAGAACTCCTGAGAAGAGGTGGCAGTAAGGGCCAGGGAGAGCACAGGGAGGAGCCGTGCAGCAGAGACTGTAGACACACTAGGCCCCAGGATGGGGGAGACAGACTGTGTGCTGGAGAAGAGGGGTTAGTGACCATTCCCTACGGCCAGGACTAACTAACTCCCCTGGGCCAGCACTGGGGGCGACAGTCACAGTCAGCAGAGCTGGAAGGGACTGGAGATCAGCTCGCCCCTTCACAAAGTGGGACGATGGAGTTTCCATCTTGAACACTTAGAGGATTGTCCCAACAAGCACATGCCCATAACTTGCTGCAATGCCTCAAGCTCTGGGAACAGTGAACTCAGGCGACGGTGAACTCCTGCTCTGCTTAGTCACTGAGACCCCGGGAACGACTTTGCGTCTCCCGCACGCACTGTCCCCATCTCCAGTGGGGAGAGCCGGTTAAACCAGGTAAGGCAGCAATCCAGGGACAGTGGCTGCCTCGAGCCCCATATGCAGCAACACCGGCGTGGGGGTCGGGGCTAGGGACCCTGTGCCTGGTACGAGCTCACTGAACCCTCGCAATGGCACCCTGATGAGAGTTCATGCTGTCTCCATGGCAGAAAAAACTTAGGGACCTTATAATATTCAGTCAGTGTAGGGCTGAGCTGAGCTCTGAACCTGGCCTGAGCCCTTCTACACCACATCACGCAGCCTCAAAACCGACAGCACAGAAGCTTGCCAGGAGCTAAAGGCCAGCGCCGCAGGGCACAGCAGGCAGGGACGAGCACACCCCACATCTCAGTCCCGGCTGCCCCATTTCCACTGTCTGGTTCCATCAGCCGCAAACCAGCTCACACAGAGGAGAAGGGAACGGAGCAAGGCCACAGCACAGGTCCCAGAAGACCGGAGCCTGGAGATGCCCTGAGGTCCTCCCATTTGAATTCACTGCCACATCCCATGCCTCCCCGGACTGGCCCATATTTGGGCGAAAGGGTGCTGCTAACTATTGTTGAATAACTTCCTGCCTAGTCCCACCTCTGGGCCTTTGAACATGCTGATCTCTTCCTCAGAAACATCTTTCCTCCTTTAGAGTGCTGCTCGAATAGTACCTTCTCCAGGAAGCTCGTCCAGATTCTCCTGCAAGCACACGGAGCCTGCCCTTGGTCTGCAGCCCAGGCAGGGGCCTGAGTCGCATCCGGGCTGCCGCGGTCCCCCTGGGGGTCGCGGCTCCCCAGCTCTGTGAGTGCCACACGGATCCAGGTGCATGGTAGGGGCTCAGTGAGAGACAGGAGCACTGAGGGGAACTGAAAGCCTTCAGGATTCTGCCTCATGTATTACATCACATTAATTCTATCAAGCTTTTTTTCTTGAAATTAAAAAAAAAAAATGAATTCTAGGCCTGCCTGTGAATAAGGATTTAAAATTATATCAGTCAGAGAAGCCTGATCTTTTCTCTCCCAGTGTCCGGTCGGTTGACCAGCTGCCCTCGTCAACCACATCAGGCTTCTGGTCCACACTGGCTATCGAATTTGCAAGTCTGTCCAGCCTCCTGAGCCTCTAGCAGCCATCCCTGCCCTGCTGGGGAGTCAGGGCAGAGGGAGACCATGGCAGATGTTCCTCTGTCTTCCTGGAGCCGTGAGGCTAAGAGCTAGGCTGAGCACATGCAAACACATCCACACCAGCGTGCCCACTGCTCCAGAAGCCAGGGGCTTGTGGCCCAAGTCCTGCCAAGGAGAGGAAGTGCCAGGAGCCCTCCACATTCGCTCAGCCCTGGCCTTTTCTTCCTCTCCTTATTTAGAACAGTCCTCTTCCCTGTAGGGCCTCCTGGGAGGATGGACAGCAGGAGTGAGGCAGGTGCCTGCAAAGGCGGGGGTTCCAGCAAGGGGAGGAGGGGCGGGGAGCCCCACACGGAGGCCCATGGCAGCCACACATGCCAGACAGTTGTCCTGGGGCTCTGCTGGGAAGGCACCTCCTCTGGGAAATGGCTCTGACCTCCCAGCTGCCATAGGGGTCCCTCCTTGGTGCTTCCACACCACCGCCCCCCACCCCCCACCCCTGTCCTGACCGAGCATGCGCTTCTGTGACTGTTTACTGTCTGTCTTCTCCCAGGAGAACAGCACTCCTGGGAGAAGGAGACCCATCAGGTCCCGAGCAACCAGTGGGAACCCAGCAGAGTCCACATGGGCCCAGTGGGGAGCAAGGAATGAATGAATGGAGTCCACACTGGGGATGGGATTTGAGGGGTCTGTGCGCAGGTGTCTGCTCGGAACACCTGTGCGTTCTCACTGTCTGCACTTAGCATTTGACAATCTCAAGTTCTGTATTTTCTTCTCCCTCCTACTTCGTCTTCTAAACCCTGATGCAACACTCCGCCTACACACACTCACACATGTAGGCACACACCCCCACACAGACCATAGACACATGTACAGTTACACGCACACGACTTACCCACCAACTCTAGACACATGACACTCGCACCCAATAGTACAGTAAACCCGTACACCACACTCGCCAGCAAACTGCAGCTACACTGACCTGCCCGCGCACACAGTCCCGCAGAGGACACCCAGATACACAGACACAGACATCTGTGCGCGGACAAGCAGGCAGATAATACCCTCCCCCTCAAGGACAAACTCTGAATGGTGGTTCATCTGCTTTTCCCATCTAGGGATTCCTTCCTTTGTCTTTCCTTCTGCTTTGATTTGCTTCACAATGAACAAAGCACCAGGCCTTGGTTCATTTATCTACCCAACAGCCGTTCTTGAAGACTCCCTCTGCTGCGGTACTGTATGTGAAGAGAAGCAGGGCTCCTGGGTACTGTATATGAAGACAAGTAGGGCTCAGCCCTGCTCCAGAGAGGCTCCCAGACTACTGGAGGGAACAGACATAGAAAACACCACCCATAAGGCTGGTGGGACCCCTGGATCAAAGAACTGTTTCTTAAGTACTTACTGGGGGCTGGGCTTGTGCTGTGCTTTGGGAATCCAGCGGTGAGTAAGGTCCAGTCTCCCTGGTCTCAAGGAAGCTCCAGAC
Source organism: Mustela nigripes (assembly GCF_022355385.1). Taxonomy (NCBI): domain Eukaryota; kingdom Metazoa; phylum Chordata; class Mammalia; order Carnivora; family Mustelidae; genus Mustela; species Mustela nigripes. The sequence goes on from NW_026739491.1 coordinate 1,321,496, forward strand.
CTGGGGGAAGGCAAGAGAGACAGGTGGAGATAGACTATCTTCCTGTGATGTACACAGATTAGTGGCAGCCCGGAGAAGGGAGTGATTAACCCTGTGGGGAGATAATCCAGGAGGGCTTCACGGAGAAGGTGGTACTGGGTTTTTTTTTTTTTTTGTCTTTTTTTTTTTTTCTAGTCTTTATTTATTTATTTGACAGACAGAGATCACAAGTAGGCAGAGAGGCAGGCAGAGAGAAAGGCGAAAGCAAGCTCCCCGCTGAGCAGAGAGCCCAATGCGGGGCTCGATCCCAGGACCCTGGGATCATGACCCAAGCTGAAGGCAGAGGCTTTAACCCACTGAGCCACCCAGGCACCCTTGGTACTGGGTTTTGTAGGATGCAAAGCAGTTCACGGGGAAGTCTTGAGCCTCGAACAGGTTGGCATTTGATGCAGAACGAAGGCTGAGACCTCAGAAAGCTAGACCAACAGTTCTGTGGCTCTGGACTGTAAGGACGAGTATGTGGGTGGTGGGTGGGGCGTGGGGTGAGAACATGGGAGAGGTCGATACACGGGGGGCAGGGAACAACGGCTCCTTATAGTCGAGGAAACAGACTCAGGCTGGTAAATGCAGCTGTCTTTGACCTCTGTTGGACTCTTTCCTGTTCTTGGGGACAGCCACAAACCCCACTGCCCTTTCTCTCCAGATGAGACCAGGCTACTTGCTAGTAGCTGAACACATTAAAAGCTCAGAGCCGGTGGGAGACATTATTATTCTTGCAATGATTATTCTCTAAAGTCCAGCTTGGCAGGTAATCAGCAGCTCAGCAGGCCCCAGGTGGGGGAGATCTGGGCCTTAGAGGCAGAGCAGGGCCCCCAACCTCCCCCAACCCTCCCAGCTCCCTCCCCCTCAGGCCCAGGCCCCTGCCCAGAAGCTGGTTGGCAGCTGTGGGTCTCAGTCAGCTGAGTCCCTGAGCCAGAGCACACGTTCCCTTGGGGCTGCCTCACTGTCCCCCCCCACAACAACACCCGCCCCCTGCTGGCTCTTACCCTCTCATTCGGCCCACCTCCCCCTCCCACGGCCAATTAGTCTGCTCAGGCAATTAGCGGTTCCCTTCTCCTCCTGGGTTTCTACTTCCCTCAGGGCGGGAGCTGGTTCTGGAAGGGGCTGAGTCATTTTCCTGAAAGGAATGCTGCCTGAGGAAGTGGCCGGCTCTCCCTCCCCCTGCAGCTGTGTGATCTCTGGCTGGCAACTTCACCTCTCTGAGACCGGTTCCTGGCCTGGCAAATGAGGGTGTTAACCCAACTAGATAATGACTACAAGGGCCTCACACTTGGACAAATCTCTTGGTCACCCGGGGCCTCAGTTTCCCCCTTGTGAAATGTACAGGAGGGTGAGGTCAGAGGTCAGTACCTAGGGAGGACAGAGGGACCAATCTGGCTAGCCATTTCTTTTGACCAACACCGTATTTTTTTAAAAAATTGCAAAATTGGCAGACAGTTTCAACTTTACTGTCCTGCCCACCACTCCCTGAGGTGTATTCAATAAATATCTAAAAAAAAAAAATTGCAATTTGAAGGTGCACCCCGGTGTGCCCAGTTCCCACCATTTTCTGTCTCACCCCAGCTATCTATCCTATGGTCCCTGAGGGCCCCTGAGTTTGAGACCCCTAGACGAGCTGGTCTCAGAGTTCGTTGCACAGGGCTCTTTTCAAGGCTTCTGTGGCCGTGGGTTCCGGGGCAAGCCCACCCACTCACCCATGGGCCTCCCTCCCCCATTCCAGACCCTCCTCGTCTCCCTCAGACCCGGCATTCCTTCCCTGCCTTCTCCACTCCCGAAAGCCTGCAAGGCTCTCTCCAGTGTTGCCTCCTCTGGGAAGCTGTCCCTGACTGCCCCAGGTGGAAGACAGGACTCCCTCTTCTGGACTCACCCGCCTACAGCAAATACCAGGGTATAGTGAAGGTGGCTGGGGTGCTTCTCCTCTGTTCTGCATATTCAGTAGACACTAAACATTGACCCCCTGATGTCAGCAGGGCCTCAAGCAGGAGGGCAGCCGCTTCCCTTCATCACCTCTATCTGCAAAGCCCCAAGAGGAGGCTGGGCATGGTTAGTAGGAGGTCAGTAAGTAAATGTTTGTTTCGGGAATCAGCAACAAGGAAGGGCGGAAAGCCTTGCCCACTGCTACCCTAACTCATTTAAAATGCAAGAGGATGGGGCACCCACGTGGCTCAGTGGGTTAAGCCTCTGCCTTTGGCTCAGGTCATGATCTCAGGGTCCTGGGATGGAGCCCTGCACGGAGCTTTCTGCTCAGTGGGGAGCCTGCTTTCCCCTCTCTGCCTGTTGCTCTGCCTACTTGTGATCTCTTTCTCTCTCTGTCAAATAAATAAAATCTTTAATAAAATAAAATGGAAGAGGAGAGAGAGCTGGCCACCTCAGAGCCCCACAACTCCCAGTAATGATTCCCTCCCTCCGCACCTCTTGTAAGACATTACCCCTGACAAATAAAGATGCCGGGGCCCTCCTTGCCACCCGTCCCCTGCAGATGGGAGACACTGTGATGCATCTCCCCTGCCCTGCACTCCAGCCCAGAGAAGTGCAATGCTTGCTGCGGACCTCTGTACCAATGCTTGCCACCCCCACCCCCGCGCCCCGACCCCGAGACCCTGCCCCCCCCACCCTGGGGGCTGCCTCTTTCTCCTGTCGCTCAAATAGAGACACAAATCCATCTGTTTGCTTCTTTGTGTCTCTTTGTCCTTCTGTTTTTCCCTCATTCTTACCTCCTGCCTTTCTTTCTGTCTTAGGTCTCCAGCCTCTCCACTCTTCTCTTGTGTCGCCTCCGCTGAGCCCTGCCTCTGTCTGTCTCTGTCCCCACCTCTCCGTCCATCTGCCTCTCTGTCTCTGTCTCCATGCCCTTTTCTCTCTCCTGGGCTGTCTGTCTGGCTTTCTCTCCGTAATTAGCTTCACTTCTAGCTTTTACTCTCAGGTCTCCTGGGTGGTGGGGGGCGGTGGGCAGCGGGACAAGGAGGGAAACATCTTTCCAGCAGGCAGAAAATGGGCCAATTAAAGCCACAAGGCTGCTCAGGCAGCCGAACAAGGAGGAAGCAGAAATAGCCCCAGGCGGGTCTAGCTGGAAAAATAACTAGAGAAACTGGGAGAAAGGGCAAAATGGATGCAGAGTCCAAAGTCACAGGTGCTCCTCGTCCAGATCCCCCCAGAGGTGGCTCCCTCCCACCCAGATTCCGAGGGTTGGTCTCTGACTGCTGCTTGGCCGGGTGTCCCAGTCTCACCCTCCACTCCTGCCAGACCGAAGGAAGCCTCAGAGCTTGCCAGACCTCCCAGGGCCTCCCCGCAAGTGCATCTGTCCCCCTCACACCTTCAGGCTAAGCCGTGGTGACAGCTGCCCCTCCCCACCCCAAGGCCTCCTCCAGCCTCTGGGAACACAGGTAGCTGGGAAACTGGGGGGTGGGGGAGGGGAGAGGAACCCCACCCCCACCAGTATAAGGCCTTCTAGCTCCTGCCCTTGGACGCCAGGTCCAGTGGGGGCACCAGATAAACAGGTGACAACAGGTGCGAGCCTGTGGAAGGGGTAAAGCATCCCCAAGGACTCGGGTATCTGTCCCCAGCCTTCAGAATCTGCAGGGGGTCCCGCACCAGTGGGGGCTGTGGGAGCTGAAGGCTATCTCAGGCGGAGGAACATGGAAGGAGCCATTAAAGAAAATGAAAGCAGCCCCAGGAAGCCTAGGAGAGCTGGGGTGGGGGGAGTAAAGTGTATATGTGTGTGGGGTGGGGGGGTGCTTGAGTCCAAGACAAAGAGCTTAGAATTTATGCTCAGGACAAAAGGGAGCCATGGAAGACTATAGGCAAGGGAGGGGCACCATGATAATGTTCCTTTAGGGAGAGTCTGTGGCCTACAGGGGCAGGGGAGGACAGCCAAGGATGGCGGCAGGTGGAGCAGGCCAAGTGCTACCATAGACCATCAGGGAAGAGACAATAGGCTCCAAAGAGGCAATGTAAGATGAATTCATTACCCAGTCTATGATTTTCAGCTGGCCACCAAGGCAGGGGCTGTGATCTGGACCAAGTCCCTTCCTAAACTCTCTCTGTATCCTCTTCCCACTGCCTTCCCCGCCCAGACTGCCAGATTCCCTGGACCTGCCTTGATTTATCCCACCTCTGTGCCTTTGCTCCTTTAATTTCTTCCTTCTAGAATGTTCTCCCCTCTCTCTCATGGATCTAAATCCTACCCATCCATCAAGATCCAGTTCAAATATCCCCTTCTCCATGCAACCTCCCTCCAGGTTTTCAGGAAACACTATCTTGGCCTCTCTCTCTTGTTAAAGATTTTATTTATTAAAAAAAAAAAGCTAAAAAAAAAGATTTATTTATTTGACAGAGAGAGAGAGAGATCACAAGTACGCAGAGAGGCAGGCAGAGAGAGAGAGAGGAGGAAGCAAGCTCTCTACCGAGCAGAGAGCCCGATGCGGGACTCAATTCCAGGACCCTGAGATCATGACCTCAGCCGAAGGCAGAGGCTTAAGCCACTGAGCCACCCAGGCGCCCTACCTCAGCCTCTCTCATGGCCCAGGACACTTAGTGCCTTTTGTATCATTTTTTTGTACCTACTCTAGGATCCCCTATGCATTCAGAGCATCTTCAGGGCTGAAATCTGGTCTGATGCAACAGTCCGCAATATAAGGGCTGACCCAGAAAAAGGTCTCCACAAAGGCTTGGTGAAGGAAAGAAGAAAGGAGGAACGGAGAAAGAAGAAAGAGAGGAAAGTGGGGCGGGGAGTGAAAGTCTGTTTTTATGGGCTCACTGTGCCTGTGTGAGACTTGAATGACTTTAGCTGGGTGATCCATTTCTCTGGTATTCCCTGCCTAGGTGTGTCTGCAACGTGGTTCCAATTTTCTGAGTCTGATCTATATTCGGGCATTAACATCAGACATCCTGGTTTTCTTCTTTCCCTAAGACTTACTATAACTTCAACCACATTGTTTCTGCCTAGCCATAGAAATACGGGGGGGGGGGGGGCACCTGGGTGGCTCAGTGGGTTAAGCTGCTGCCTTCGGCTCAGGTCGTGATCTCAGGGTCCTGGGATCGAGTCCCACATTGGGCTCTCTGCTCTGCGGGGAGCCTGCTTCCCTCTCTCTCTCTCTCTCTGCCTGCCTCTCTACCTACCTGTGATCTCTCTCTGTCAAATAAATAAATAAAATATTTTTTAAAAAAAGAGCCAGTTTAAGTTTGTTTAAAAAAAAAAAGAAAAGAAAAGAAATACGGGGAGGGAGGGCAGGAGGAAGGGGAGGAGGGAGGGATGGAGAGGTGGGTAGATAACTGAGCAGCTCCAGGAGTGCACGACCAAATTAAAAACTAAGAGAAAGCCATCCAAGAACTATGGGTGATAAATTTTAAGATACTCGACACCAGCATTTGGTGGAAATCGATCCGATCCTGGCCACGTGTTCATTCGTTCCCCCAGCCCTAACTGTGCACCCACCATGTGTCAAACACCGTAACAGACCCTAGGAACCCAGCAGTGAGCAAAATACATGATGCCTGCCCCCCAGAACTTAGAGCCTAGTGATGGAATCAGACAAGAAACTGAGGAATTGCTAGCAATATCATAAGCATTGTGATAGAGAACACGTGGGACTGTGTGGGAAGCTGTCTGAGCAGAGCAGCAGTGTACATCACACACTCATTCAGGAGTGTCAGGGAAGGCTTCCTGGAAGTAGTGACCTGTAGGCTGGGCAAGGAGAGACTGATGGGCAGCGAGTAGGGGCCATAAGCAAGCCCGGCAGAGAGAACAGGACGTGCAAAGCACCAGGAGGGAGAGAGCACAGGGCTAGTTTTTTTCTTTTAGGAAACTAGTAAAGTTTGATCCACAGGAGCACAGAGTGCTGGGGTCAGAAGATGAGCAAAGAAGGGTCATGGAAGCCAGAACTTATAGGGCCTGTGGACCCCCAAGGAGCTCAGGCTCTGTTCTAAAAGCAAGGGGTCCGGGGCGGGGAAATCCCTTGCAAGGTTCAAGCCGGGAGAGATCTGACCACAAACACAGAAGACTATCCATTGCATGATGTCTTTCGAAATTCCTCTTGTTAATGCAGAAAGATTGTTTTCTTCTGATGTTTCCCCATAAATAGTGTTGTTGCCAAATCTATAAATCATCTGGGAAATTAAAAAGCAGGAAATCTTGTGTTGCTTTTCTTGGCGATCAAAAACCAAGGAAATGAAAATTAACCTCATACTCTCAAATTGAATTTGCTTATTGACCAAGCCGATGTTGTTCTATTTCAGTTTTACCATTTCAAAGGGTTTAAAGGTTAAAAGTTTAAAGTTTAAAAGCCCACAAGGTTAAAAGTTTGGAAATCAAAACTCAGGCCACTTAAAATTATACGAAGCTTCACTGAAGAAAAAGAACCAGAAAGCCAAACCCTATTCTTTTGGTGAAATGGTACATTTTCCGGCTTGGCTACATTTCAGAAATCATTCTCCAGTGTTCACAATGGCTGGGATTAACCTATCTCTGCGAGTATAGAGTTCACATGCTAAATAAATGAACCGCTTCCAAAAGCTTAGGTAAATCCAATTTTTTAGAAGTACCATTGGGATTTTCTACTGTAAGCTGCAAAAAAGCGAACAGAAAACAGAATATGCTGTTTAAAGACAACAGAATCCTGTCCGAAGGCCCCTACACCGCTCTATCCAGCGATCAGCAAGCCTCATTGATCCAGCAAGACAATGGGGTGACTCATAAACAGGGGTGTGGAGAGGTGGCCCTTCCTTTAGGCAGCCACAGGGAGGGAAAGCCAAGCTGAGAAAAAGCCGGCTCAGGGGGCGTGGTTTGAAGACCTGAAGATTGAGGTCTGACATCAGAAGAACCAAAGATGGTCCTAGGCTGGAGGCAGATCAGGTGCCAAGTTCAGGGGCAGGAAAATACTTAAAGGGAGATACAAAGGGACTTGCAAGTTGACCTCCCCACGAGGTCACTAACAGGCTGGATGAATGCCTGCTCCCCGAGTGCTCCCCACGGCTCCCCCCAGGTGCTCCTTGTCTCCTGTGTCTTGTCTCTTTCTTCTTAAAGTCAGGGGAAAGGTGGTCCCAAGGCTGTTCAGGACCTGCCTTCTTGGTCTTCTGGTCTACCTGTTCTCCCCCAGTTCCTGTCCAGGCTGCCCTCTGGCTACTGATGCCCTGGTCATCCCAGAGATGAAGTCTGCTGTAGACACATTTTTTTTAAAGATTTTATTTATTTGACAGAGATCACAAGTAGGCAGGGAGGCAGGCAGAGAGAGAGGAGGAAGCAGGCCCCTTGCTAAGCAGAGAGCTCATGGGGCTCCATCCCAGGACCCTGGGATCATGACCTGAGGGAAGGCAGAGGCTTTGACCCACTAAGCCACCCAGGCGCCCTAGCTGTAGGCACATTTAAAACAAAACAAAACAACAACAACAACAACAACAACAAAACCCAACCATGGTAAGAACAGCGATGTCCCTAAATAAACACTCCAAGCCCGTCCCCACCCCCCACTTCTCCCCAAAGGAGATGGAGCCAGGGCCTGGGTCAAAGATTCCAGGTGAGTGGGGAGGGTCCAGAATGGGGGGGGCAGTTGGCTTGTCTGGTCCCCTCCCTCTAGGGTCACCCCCTCCAGACTCCAAGAACCAGCTACGGCTGCTCAGGGCCTGGTGCTGTTGTGCAGGTCTCAGCGGGACTGGTGCCAGGAATACGTCCAGAGTCAATTTCTGGGCATTCAGCAAGGACCTGGCTTCTGTTTTCCTTTTTATGTTAACTTGTTAATGTGTACTTTTTATTGGGAAACATACTATGTACATTCAAATCATGTCTTAAACATATACATATTTTAAAGAAATGTTTATTAAAAAATAAGCGAACCCAGATACTACCAGTCCTCTTAAGAAGCCACATTTCCAGAACATTCCAAGCCCCCCCCCCATGCACTCTGCCCTGTGCATGCTCCCCACACCGCACCCCAGTTAACAGCTGGGCTGAATGTGGTGTTGCTGAGGCTGACACACCCAGCACCCAGGAAGATGCCTGAGGTTTCCTAAGCTCGAGGCTATAAGGAGGCACACAGCCCAGGGCGACTCAGGAGTGCCTCAGTGAGGGGGGTCTGAAAAGCATCCCCCACGGTCTGGGCTTGTGCTGGATGAATCCGAGGTGGGCTGGAGAAGCAAGCCCAGGTCAGAAGTGAGGGCTGCCCACCTTGTTGTGGCTCTCAGCCTTTACTGTGTGACTTCTGACAGCCCTGCCTCTGTGTGCCTCAGTTTCCCTAGCCATAATGTGGGAACAATGGTCACCAGCCTCAGTGATCTGTGGTGAGGTCAGTGAATTTCAGTGCTATCCTGGTGGCTAGCATGGAGTTGGAGCTCAGCGAACAGAGGCCCCTGTCCCCATCTGGGGGAGAGCTGGAGCCCCAGGCCAGCAGGGTCAGCTGCCACCCAGGCTGCTCCTGGCTGTGCTCTGTCCCAGCCCCACCCTTGGCAGGAGGGCAGCCCCCAGAGAGTGGGGCACTCCACCGTGCAGGGTAGACAGCCAAAAGGGCAGGGGAGAGGGGAGGGATTCTGACAGAAAAGAAAGATAAGAGGCGGGAAGAAAGAAAATGTGGAAAGAAAGGAATGAAGGGGAGGAGAGATGAGAGGAGAGAAAGACTCTGGGGAAAAGGCATAAATGACCAAAAGAGAACAGCAGAGAGAGGAGGGGAGGCCTGGGGGAGAAGCCGAGGCAGGGAGGCCAAGAGGAAGGCCGACAAAGGAAATCTCCCAGCAAGGAGCACAGGCCAGCCCTGCCCCCTGTCGAAGCCTGCGGGAGGGAGAGCTGCCTGGGGTGGGGACAAGGCAGGCCGCCCTTGCCAGCTGCTGAACCACTTCCCTCCTCCCCCACCGGGTGCCACAGCGGGATCCCACCAACCTGCCACAATGTCCACTGGGAACAATGCGGAACTGTCAGGAACTGTAGCACCAGCTGCCTCCCCAAAAGGAGGTGACAGCAATGTCTCCCTGCCCTGGCCCTCAGGGTCAGCTGCTAGCCCAGTGAAAGCCATGGGGGAGGGCCCAGCAGCTGGGTCTCCCTCTGTCATGGCTTGTCCCCTGGCACCCCTCCTCCAACCTCTACTTCCTCCAGGCCCTTCTCCGCAGAGGCTCCCCTACATTTGGCTGCTATTTGTTCATCACAGTGGGGGGCTGGCTGGGGCAAAGGGCAGTGTGGAGAACACTAGAGTGACAGGGCATGTGGGTTTCAGTCCCCACGTTGTCACTGTGACAGAGATGGGCAGCTGTCCCTCGTTATCTGTTCTCCCTTTCTTCCTGATGAATGGCAGCCCTAATGCTGGGCTAGGCACATAGCTGTCCTGAGTAAAGACTGCATTTCCAGCCTCCTTTGCAGGTGGGTGTGGCCATATAACCAAATTTTGGCCAATGCGATATGATTGCACCTGAGGCATGTCCTTTTTGGGAAGGGCACATTCTTTTTCAACCCTTCTGTTTTCTTTTCTTTCTTTCTTTCTTCTTCTTCTTCTTTTTTTTCTTAAAGACTTTATTTATTTATTTATTTGAGAGAGACAGAGTGAAAGAGAGCATGAGAGGGGAGGTCAGAGGTAGAAGCAGACACCCCAGGGAGCTGAGAGCCTGATTCAGGACTTGATTCCAGGACTCCAGGATTATGACCTGAGCTGAAGATAGTGACTTAACTGATGGAGCCACACAGGTGTCCCTCAACCCTTCTATTTTCTAATCTGGAATGCAGACATGATGGCCGCACCTACGGCAGCCTCCTTGGGTCATGAGGTGGAAATCACATGTTAAAGATGGTAGAGCAAATTAGGAGCAGCCTAGGTCCCTGATGATTGTGGAGCTACTGTAATAGGCTAGAATGCTTCCCTCTCTTTGTTTACCGGAGAGAGAAATAAACTTTTAAAATCGCTGATTTGGGGTTTCCTTGTCACTTGTAGAGGCTTATAATCCTAATTGGTAGAGTCTGTTACTTATGGTATTTCCTCAGGCAAGTCATTTTCTGTCTCTGGGCCTCAGGGGATCCACCAGAACAATGAAAGTCTCTCTAACTTGCAGCTATCGCCAAGGACCTTTCTTGTTTTGACTTTTAAGGTCAGAATCTAGGGTGGAGGTTCATTGCTAAGGTTAAAACCCCCCCCTAGTGAACTGGCTTTATAGCCTAACAACAGACTCTGAAAAGTAGAAAAGTTTCCAAGACCTGAAGGACCATCAAGGCTGGGAGATGATAATATAAGTAGTAAGAGGCTCACCAGGCCCCTTAAGGTCCTAGCTGAGTGGAGCCCTGCCCACCTCTCCCACCTCATCTTCTGTGATCTCCTGTCTTGCTGCCTACACTTTAGTCACACTGGCCTTCTTTTCAGGGCACCAGGTTTACACCTACCTCAGGACTTTTGCACCGACTGTTCCCCCTGTCTAGAATGCTCTCCCCTCCAGATCCTTATTCAGGTCTCTGCTCATTGTTATCTCCTCAGAAGCCTCCCCCTCAATTCTCATATCTAAAGAGGAGATACCACCTTCCACCTCCTATCAAAATAATGCTCAGTGTTCTTTATAGCACTTCCAAATAGCTACCATTTTCTTGCTTCTTTTCCTCTGACTCCTCAAGTAGAACGTAAAGTTCACAAGAGCAGGCACCTAGTGCCTTAACTGCCAGATCCCCGGGACTCAGAACAGCCCCCGGCATAGAGTAAGTGCTCAATAAATCCTCAACAAATAAACACTAGTGAGGGTGGAAGGACAAGAACTGACAAGGGAATTGACATTTATTGGGCACCTACTATGTGCCAGGCACCGTGCTCATCTCACTCATGCTATCTTAACACTCTCAGGTGTTTCCAGTCTGGAAGGGAGGTTCTCCGATCACAGCAGACTCAAACTGTGATCCCAGAGCTCGAAGCCGTGGGACTGGGATTGGAGCCCGGGTGCCCTGGATGGAGTCCAGTGGGGCTTTTGTTATCCTGGCCAGGCCTGGCTGTGTGCTCTCAGGAGATAAGAGGTATCCTCAGATGTCTTTAATATCCCCCATTCAGCGCAGCCTCTCTCCACGCTTGCTAAGCAGCTCCCGGCGCCTTCCAGGCAGCCACTTCGCTGGCTTTGATTTTCATCGTTGTTCCCATTATCTTCTCAGGAGAAGGTGCTTGAAGGCTGTGGAATCACACCGGGTGGCGTGAGCAAAGATGCTTCTTCCCCGCTCTAAAATGTGAGGATTGTTTCCTCCAGGAGAGGAAGGAAGACAGCATGGTTTCCAAACAGATCCTCTACTAGGCCTGCTTCAGGAACTCCAGTCCAGTCTGTACACCTCTCCCCGTCTTCATGCTGACCGTGGCAGGGAGACGGCGGTTGAGCCTCACGCTGGTCTCCTAGCCCCTCTGGGCCTCCATTTTCTCATCTGGGAAATGGGAATAATGGCGACGCCACCATTGCCGTGTGGCTGAGAGGTCAGTGGGAGGAAGGTGGGGCCAGGGGATTTGGTTTCCAGGCTTCAACCAAAAACATTTCCTTCAGCTAAATAGGAGCACCGTGACCTCCACCCTGCGGGCGACCCCACCCCAAAACTTCTCTATCAAAGAAAAGTCTCACTTCAGTCTCTTTAACACTCTGGGTCTCTGGGTGAAGCGTCCAAGTTTGGAGGTGCCTACAGCTGTGGGAGAGGATGGTGGGGAGCATGACAGTTCTCCAAGGAATTTGGAAGGCAGGGGAGAGAACTGCACAGGAAACATCACGTCATTGGCAAAGGTGCCAAGGAAATGTCAGAACAAAATGTGCTGGCTGAGATTTGGAGATGAAAAATCCATTCCTGGCGTCCCTGAGGCAAATCCCTCCACCTCCCAGCATCCATCTCAGGCAGAAGAATTAGTCACTTGTCAGTTCTCTTCAGCACCGTGGACAGCACCCCCAGAGTCACCTTTCAGGTCCCCAGCCCTCATCTACCAGGCACTAGGACGAAGGGACGGCCTCCCCCCCACTACCCTTTTCTTCAGGAACTTACCATCTGGTTCAAGGGAGAAGAGTGACAGGCAAGGAACACTCAGTCACACAGCACTGGGTGCTCACTTGTGCTGTGGAAGGACCCTCCCAGCCAGCGTTGGACTTGATTTCCATTCATGAGTGTGGCTGTGACTGAGCAGCTGCTGTGTGCCTGCTTCAGCACCAGACATTGTGGAGAAAAAAAAATACAGATGAATGAAGACTGTGCCTGCCCTTGAAAAGCTTGGGGTTAGTGCAGGAGAGTAGACACCAATCATTACGAGACAGATAAGCAAAGTAGCTCCCCCTATTTGGGGGCTTATAATGTGCCAAGCATGATGATGTCAATGAGCTAGCTATTGCTTTTAGTCCTATTTTACAGGTGGGGAAGCCAAGTCAGCTGCTGAAGGCCACATGTGATGAAGAACAGAGCTGGGACTTCACCAGGTGGTCAGACTCCGGCGTCTGTGATTTAAGCCATTATCACTGTCCATGAGGCAGTGGTGGGGAGACATTTGGATAAACCTAGAAGAGGCAACAGAGAATTCCTGGAGGACAAGACACATGGGCTGAATTTTCCCAGGTGAAGAAGTGGGGTAAGAGCAGTGAGAACAATTGATGTGACACCAGAGAAACACAGCACACTCTAGGGCTTCCTTGTGGCTACAGCAAAGGGCAGGGGGACAGAGCAGCAGTGGAAGTAGAGGCTAGAGGGGTCCCCAAAGGTGGTCTTTTGAGAAATGTTGTACTAAACTGGGGAGTTCGTCTTCATTTTGAGAAAATAAGGGTTTCAAGCCTTGAAGGGAGGCGGTCACATGCATCTTCTGGAAAGTAGCTGATTGAGCACTGAGGGGTGGACTGGACGGGGACCACCAGTAGATGGGATATCCAGCCAGGGGGGTGCTGAGGAAGACCAGGTGAGGGAGGGCAAGTGGAGGCTGGGGTGCAGCAAGGGAGGCTGTAACCACAAGAGCCCTTGAGAAGGAGATGACCTTGTAGGTAAGACCACAGGCCCTGACCATGTACCTCCAGGGTTTCATACCAAGACCAAAAGCAAGGACGCCACTCCCTCATATAGAGCTCATGCACTTTGTTCAAGAGCCTGTTGCTCAAGACCTAGTTACTTTCAGTTTACATATAACTCTGAAAGAGTCGAGGGTCTGATTTCCAAATGCACGACAGATTAGAGGTGGGAAGTTTTCCAGGATGGAGAAACTGTTAAGAGGTGGGCACACTGACGGTAATGAGATGCTGGCTGATGTTAAGAGACCAAAACTTTTTTTTTTAAATATTTATTTATTTGACAGACAGAGATCACAAGTAGGCAGAGAGGCAGGCAGAGAGAGGAGGAAACAGCCTCCCCGTGAAGCGGAGAGCCCGATGTGGGGCTCGATCCCAGGACCCTGGGACCACGACCCGAGCCGAAGGCAGAGGCTTCAATCCACTGAGCCACCCAGGAGCCCCAAGAGACCAAAACTTTTTTTAAAAAAAGCATAACATGTGCATGTGGGTGGCTCAGTCAATTAAGCAGCTGGCTCTTAATATCAGCTCAGGTCATGATCTCAGGGTCCTGGGTTAGAGCTGTGCTTTGGGCTCCACACTCAGGAAGGAGTCTTCCTCAGATTTTCTCTCTCACTCTGTCCCGTCCCTCCCCCTCCTCTCTCTCAAATAAATATATCTTTAAGAAAATAAATACAAACAACTAAGGGGCATCAGTAGGTTTCAAAAGCATCAATACAACTTATATTAAAGGATACTTTATTTAATAAAGTGCACAAATAGGTCATATTTAAAAAAATATTTTCATCCTAAGGCTAAACTGTAATTTGAAAATTTGAGTAGTTGAAAGAGCAGAGCCTCAGCTCTACAGGTTTTCCAAATGCCCCAGGATCCAGGAGACTGAAAACGTTTTGTGCCTTGCATCTTCAGAACTCTGTTCTGTCCCTCAGCTCACCTCATCTTTACACCTACTCCATGAGAAAAATAGGAAGAGGGACCATCGCCATGTCACGGGTGAATAAAGTGATGCTCTTCTGTTCAGAGCCTGCCCAAACAATTCTTCATCCCCAGGGTCCCGCCTGGGGCGCAGGTCTCCAGGGGACCTGCTAAAGCTCTCCATCCTCCTCCGGGACAGACCACACCCATCCGCAGTTGCTGTTGCTGATTGGCTGGTGAGATGGCCCTGAGCCACAGCCCGCCCCTTCTATTGACTGCGTATGTTGACATCATATACGTTATTTGCATATCTTCAGCCAATCACCGACACCCTCTTGCAGACCCTCGGTCTCCACAGGGGCGAGCCCTCTCACTGGGACTGAGTTTGTGAGAAGGGGGACAATTAACCGCCTTCCACGGAACCTTGGCTTGGCCACCTAGCACCCTGAGTTCTGCGTCAGTTCTCTCACTGAACGTGCATGGCTGACTGAGGTCCGAGCTCTTTTTATTCCCATTCCTCAGATGAAGGAACTTGGTGATCGGTCTACGACATCTGCCACCCCCCTCACTGATCCCCAGGGTTGACTCAGCCCATTTGGCGGGCGAAGGCTATCCCGTCGCTGTCTCACTGCCCCATGTGCATCCCTCCAGAAGCTGCGGCCATCAAAAGGGAGGACCATGCCTGAAAGAGGAGGCCCATTCTTCCGTCGAGGATATGCAAGTGGCTAGTCTCTCCTGCTCTGAAGAAGTTCTCAAGGTCCATTTGTAGGACAACGTAGGGTAATCACACCTTCAAGACTCCAGACACATCCAGATGAGGTACTACGTGTAGTCGTCTGCTAATCGTAAGGAAGGAAGGAAAGAAGGAAGCGGAGAGGGAGGAGGCAGGGGGCTTCTAAAGTGTAAAAATTTGGCTAATCACTCATATAAGTGGTAAAGAAGGAATTTGAATCCAAGAGCGTCTGACCCAAATACTGGGCTCTTAACAGACTTGGTGTCTTTCAACAGGGGTACGAGGGAGCCCCCGCGGGACTTCAGCCTGAGAAGTAGCTTCTTCAGACCCCTTTCCCCACTGCCCACCAGACACACATACTTGCTGGCTCAGAGGAACCCCCTCCTCACCACACCCCAGGTGCATCTTCTCCGTCAGAGGAGGAGACAGGCATGGAAATTCCAGCCACGGAAGGCATGTGACCAGGTCCTTAGACTCAGAAGACTGTTGCGCATTCTGGGGAGCCCTGAGTTGAGGGCCCAAAGCAGTGCTGGGCTACGGTCTTCAGCACCAAGGTGCCATGTGGCCTGGACTGTTGTATGATTAATGAGATCTGAAGGCTCTTCCTGACCGGCTTTCTGCGAGGCTGACCTTCCAGGGGCTGGAGATGCTCATGCCAGCTGGACACAGATAAGGGAAGACATCTGACCAGCCTCTCAGCACTCCCCCTTGCCTACATCAGGTGAAGCCCCCAACCGGGACACCCTCCTATCCAGCCGCTCCTTGGAAGCAGGGTGAAGACCATTAGCCTCAGGTTGTCTCCCTCTGCCTGAGTCACCACACAGAGGACAGCCAGGCCATGGATGCATTGACGGTGCAGTTGGGGAAGCCTTCTGGCAGTGTGTGTGTGTGGGGGGGGG